>NW_017670517.1:13784-148956 GCF_001879085.1 Nicotiana attenuata
CAGGAAGATGGGAAAAATCTCGACTTAAGGAAAATCAGTACTAATCAATTAAACCTAAAAGAGGATTCTGAATCAATCAAAAGTTGAAAACCTTTTTGGAAGAAAGGATTCATCACACATATAAAAACATACAGCCATGCTCAAGTACGAAGAACTGTCATACCAATCAATAGAAGAGTCTAGCATAGAAAAAGTTTAGAGTCATAAACAAAGAAGTTCAAGCTCAGTTTATAGACTTAGAGTGAGTCTGAGAGAGTCCAGGGTTCCAAAATAGAACCCTAGTCCAAACACAAGATCAAAACTCGCCAAAACCCTAAATCCTAGGGTTTCCAACTCAAATCAGATACAGAGACGAGGAGACAAATAATTGAAACAGGTTCAGAGGTCTCTTTCAGAGACATATGAGAAAACAAACAGATACAATAGCAAGTTTGAAATAGCAAAGTGAAGAAACTGATTCGAAGCATAGTGATGGTAGAAGGAACATGTTTTAAGAAAACCTGGGACTTAAACAAGTTCAGAAGCGAAAAGAGGTAGTATAACACTTATGAAAACAGTAGAAGAAACATGTTTAAAAGAGGACTCAAACAAGGTCCGGTAAAAGGGCAAACAAAGAACTTAAGAACTCCGTAGGAGATACATACAGTAGGAGAACACAAAATACCAGAAAAATATATCAACAAGACATATAGGAAAAACACAGTAGGACGAACATGTAAGCATGGTGTATAAACACAGTAGAAAGACAAGGCACAGAAGAACATATATAGTAGAAAAACATAAGAAAGCAGTAGAAGCACATGCGTGACAAATATACACAAAGGAGAAGAAAAGTCAGAGAACAGTTTGAGTTTTTCCAGAAACCCTAAATCGAAGAGAAGTAATTTTGAAAGAAAAAATTGGGGAAAACATTTAAGAACTCAAGTAGAGCACAAATATAGAACCGATTTAAGAAAACAATCAGAGAAAACCTCGAATAGCTAGGGTTTCAGAGGAACCCTAAAGCAAGAAAGGCTTGGAAAAAGTTCGATCTAAGTCGGATGAGTCAGAACCAGGCTCGAAATGCTTTGGATACGCCGGAGCAAAGCCGGTGAGGCCATGGAACCTTGAATCGGAGGAGATCTGAACGGACACCATCGAGGTCAGACCTCGAAACTTCGAACAGGAAGTGTTCAAGAGCAGAGGGAGGTGAGTATAGGCCATGGATTCCGGTGAGATTGAGGTTAAACATGGTAGAAGACGATAGGGTTTCAAGAACCTTCGAGAGAGTTTGAGAGAGGTTGAGAGAGGAAAGGAATTCAGGGGCGGCTGATAGAGTGAAATGAGTTAGTGTTGGGGGTTTGGGTGAATTAAAATGGTAAGGGGAGATCGTGGCCATTGATCAGATTGATCAACGGCCTGGATTAAAAGGGGTTTGGGTCGGGTAATTAAAACGGGTTAAGGTTATGGAATTGGGCTGGTCCGGTTGGGATTCAAAATTGGGTCAATTAGGGGGGGTCAATGTGCCTATAATCGAAATGTAATGGGGCTGCAATTGAAACGAAATGAGGCCAAATTTTAAATAACCAGTTTTCACCCTTTTATTTTATAAAAAATAGTAAAAATGATTTTGAAAGCAAATTAAAAGTACTCGATCAGTTAATAATATATAAATATTAATTTAAAAATATTGGAACCAATTTCATAATTATAGAATGCTATTAATTCTTAAAACAGGCTAAAATTGCAATTACGTGCAATTTATCTTTTAAAATACTAAATAAATTGTAAAAAAAAAAGTATAAAAATTATCTTATCTATATTTTGGTATAAATATGAGAGTAAAATAAGTTACTCACCAAAATGATAATTTTGGGAATAATTATTGGTTTTTGTACTGCTAAAATGGGCAATAAATTGATTTAAAAATTAATTTAGAAATCCTTTAAAGATTAGGAAAAATACTAAAACACTTGGGCATACTTATATATGCTATTTTGAAAGTATTTGCAAGAAAAAATACTTAGGAAAATATTGGGTATCAACATATACCCCCAGTGAGCGCAGGTACCCATTGTGATATAAGATATAGCCCGAGGGGCTAGTATTGTTCTGTGATATTGCCTAAGGGGCTGATTCAGTCGTTGTTACTGAGCCTGAGGGGCAGTTCTTGTGTGTTTACCTTTCTAGCTGCTTTTCCTTTAATTGTTTAACTGCTTAAAAGATGATTATGAGATTTCCCTGCTTAATTATATTTACTGATTTTATTATGCCTCTTACAGTTGAATGTTGTGTTTAATGTGATTTTATATCGCTCAGTCTTCATTTATTTTTATTACTCACTGAGTTGGAGTACTCACTTTACTCCCTGCACCCCTATGTGCAGATTCGGGCGCTACAGGTCCTGCTACTGAGGGTTGATAGTTCCAGCAGATCTTCAGAGATTTACTAGGTAGCTGCTTGGTGATTCGCAGCCCAGTGCATTCTCCCTCTATCTTAGTTCTTTTTGATTCAGTTATGTAGTAGTGGAGTAGACTTCAGACTTGTAGTATTGTTTTAGATGCTCATGACTGGTGACACCCTGATGTCGGGCTGTGTTGGTTTTTATTTTCGCAAATTAAACTGTTCGTTGATATTTTTGGATTTTATTTCTAATTAAAACTTAGTATTTGTTAATTTGATTGCTTAAAGTGAATTGGAAGTGTGTCGGCTGGACTTGTCTTCACGAGAGGCGCCATCACGATCGGGTTTGGGTTTAGGGACGTGACAAGTTGGTATCAGAGCCTAGGTTACATAGGTCTCACGAGTCATGAGCAGGTTTAGTAGAGCCTCGCGGATCGGTACGGAGACGTCTGTATTTATCCTCGAGAGGCTGTAGAACCTTTAGGAAAATTCCGTATTCTTGAAATTCTTGTCCTGCGAATTGTTGATCCGAGAACTACACTTCTGTTATTCTATTCTCTCACAGATGGTGAGGACACGCGCTACCGGTCAGGATGGACGACCAACAGTACCACCAGCTGGAGCTACTAGAGGCCGAGGACGCGGTCGAGGCCGTGGTAGGGGTAGAGGCGCAGCCCACACAGCAGCTGGGGCAGCACCTGCAGATCCACCAGTCGCCCAGTTCAGGATCAGGTCCCAGTTGTGGACACTCCAGCAGCACCAGCTGTGCCCATTGTGATTCCAGGTCTTTAGGAGACTTTGGCCCAGATTTTGACAGTATGTACGAGTCTTGCTCAGGCGGTCGCGGTCTCTACTGCCGCAGCCACTTCTGAGGCAGGGGGAGGCTCTCAGATTGCCGCCGCCCGCACACCTGATCCGGTGGTTCAGGGAGTGCAGACACCAGAGGCACCGCTAGCCCAACTGGTGGCAGCTGCTCAGGGTTACGTAGCTCCAGTTATGCCAGAGGACGAGCAGCGTAGATTGGAGAGGTTTGGTAGACTCCAGCCTCCTACTTTCAGTGGTGTTGAGGGCGAGGATGTCCAGGGTTTCTTAGACCGATGTCAGAGGATTCTTCGCACCGCGGGTATTCTGGAGACCAGCGGGATTGCATTCACGACCTTTCAGTTTACCGGAGCTGCCTTCACTTGGTGGGAGGCATATGAGAGGTGTAGGCCTGTTGGTTCAGCACCTCTGACTTGGCAGCAGTTCTCCGCTCTATTTTTGGAGAAGTATGTTCCACAGTCCCGTAGAGAGGAGCTTCATAGGCAGTTCGAGCAGTTGAGACAGAGAGATATGACTGTTACTCAGTACGAGATGGGTTCTCAGAGTTAGCTCGACATGCTATTTGGCTGGTTGCTACGGAGAGAGAGAGGATCAAGAGGTTTGTTGATGGCCTCACCTACCAGCTTCGGGTTCTCATGACTAGGGAGAGGGTGTCAGGTGCTACATTTGAGGAGGTTGTGGATATTGCTCATGAGATTGAGTCAATTCGTCGCCAGGAGCGCGAGGAGAGGGAGGCTAAGAGGCCTCGTGGTCATGGTAGTTATAGGGGTACTCCTTCGAGGGGCCAGTTTCAGCACGGCAGAGGCCGTCAGTTCAGGCATGCTCAGTCAGCTCGCCCAGGTTATCGTGGGGCATCGTCAGGCCATGGTTCTCACAGTTCTCAGCAGGGTCAATCCTCACTCAGTGCACTTCCAGCCCATGGTTCGTCCCGTGCTCCATCAGTTCAGGGTTCTTCTACGCCAGGTGCGTCTGCTAGTCATTCCGGTGCTAGGGGTTCCCATCAGTCCCCGTCTCTAGCACCCGAGAGTTGCTATGAGTATGGAAAGATGGGTGACATGTGGAGGCAGTGTCCTCGTCGTCTTGGGGGTTCATCTCAGTAGAGGGGCCAGTCATCAGCCTCAGCCCCAGCCACTTCACCTCCCACCCAGCCAGCTAGGGGTGGAGGACAGTCATCTAGGGGTCGTCCCAGAGGGGGAGGTTGATCTGGTGGTGGTCAGGCCCGCTTCTATGCACTTCTACCTAGGCCTTATGCGATTGCTTCGGATGCGGTGATTACAGGTATTATTTCAGTCTGCCGCATGGATGCTTCTGTGTTATTTGACCCTGGTTCTAGTTTCTCTTATGTGTCGTCTTATTTTGCCTATTATCTGGATATGCCCTACGAGTCCCTTGTTTCTTTTGTTCATGTCTCTATGTCGGTGGGCGATACCGTTGTGGTAGACCGTGTGTACCGGTCGTGTGTTGCGACTATTGGGGGTCTGGAGACCTGAGTGGATCTGTTATTGTTATGTATGGTGGACTTTGAGGTTATTTTGGGCATGGACTGGTTGTCTCCATGCCGGGCTATTCTGGACTGTCATGCCAAGACAGTGACTTTGGCTATGCCGGGTGTGTCACGGATTGAGTGGCGAGGTTCGACCGATTATGTTCCCAGCAGGGTAACTTCTTTCTTGAAGGCCCAGCGTATGGTTGGGAAAGGTTGTCATTCGTATCTAGCTTTTGTGAGGGATGTCAGTGCAGAGGCTCCCAGTATTGATTCTGTTCCTGTTGTGAGGGATTTCCCCGATGTGTTTCCTGCAGACCTGCCGGGCATGCCACCGGACAGGGATATAGATTTTGGTATTGACCTGGTGCCGGGCACTCAGCCCATTTCTGTTCCACCATATCGTATGGCACCAGCGGAGTTGAAGGAGTTAAAGGAGCAGCTTCAGGAACTCCTGGATAAGGGGTTCATTCGTCCTAGTGTGTCACTGTAGGGTGCGCCGGTTCTCTTTGTGAAGAAGAAGGATGGCATGATGAGAATGTGCATTGATTACAGGCAGTTGAACAAAGTAACAATTAAGAATAAGTATCCCTTGCCTGTATCGATGATTTGTTCGACCAGCTTCAGGGAGCGAGAGTGTTCTCCAAGATTGATCTCCGTTCGGGTTATCACCAGTTGAAGATCAGGGACTCAAATATACTTAAGACAGCTTTCAGGACCCGATATGGTCATTATGAGTTCTTGGTGATGTCCTTCGGGCTAACCAATGCCCCAGCGGCGTTCATGCATTTGATGAACAGTGTGTTACGGCCGTATCTCGACTCATTTGTTATAGTCTTTATTGATGATATTCTGGTGTACTCGCGTAGTCAGGAGGAGCACGCGGAGCATTTGAGAGTGGTATTGCAGAGATTGAGAGAGGAGAAGCTTTATGCAAAGTTCTCCAAATGTGAGTTCTGGCTCAGTTCAGTGGCTTTCTTGGGGCACGTGGTGTCCAGTGAGGGTATTCAGGTGGACCCGAAGAAGATAGAGGCGATTCAGAGTTGGCCCAGACCGTCCTCAGCTATAGAGATTCGCAGCTTTATTGGTTTGGCGGGTTATTATCGCCGGTTTGTTTAGGGATTTTCGTCTATTGCATCGCCCTTGACCAAGTTGACTCAGAAGGGTATTTCATTTCAGTGGTCTGATGAGTGTGAGGAGAGCTTCCAGAAGCTCAAGACTGCCTTGACCACAACTCCAGTGTTAGTATTGCCATCAGCTTCAGGTTCTTATACCGTCTATTGTGATGCTTCGAGAGTTGGGTTTGGGTGTGTTCTAATGCAAGAGGGTAGAGTTATTGCTTACGCTTCTCGTCAGTTGAAGCCTCATGAGAAGAACTACCCTGTTCATGATTTGGAGTTGGCTGCCATTGTTCACACGTTGAAGATTTGGAGGCATTATTTGTATGGTGTGTCTTGTGAGGTGTATACTGATCATCGTAGCCTCCAGCACTTGTTCAAGCAGAAGGATCTCAATCTGAGGCAGCGAAGGTGGTTGGAGTTGCTTAAGGATTATGACATTACTATCTTGTATCACCCGGGAAAGACCAATGTAGTGATTGATGCTTTGAGCCGAAAGGCGGTGGGTATGGGGAGTTTGGCGTATATTCCAGTTGGGGAGAGACCTCTTGCAGTGGATGTTCAGGCTTTGGCCAATCGGTTCGTGAGGTTGGATATTTCGGAGCCTAGCAGGGTATTGGCTTGTGTGATTTCTCGGTCTTCCTTATATGAGCGCATCAGAGAGTGCCAGTATGATGATCCTCATTTGCTTGTCCTTAAGGACAAAGTTCAGCATGATGATGCCAGAGATGTGACTATCGGTGATGATGGGGTATTGAGGATGCAGGGTCGGATATGTGTGCCCAATGTAGATGGGCTTCGGGAGTTGATTCTGGAGGAGGCCCATAGCTCGCGATATTCCATTCATCCGGGTGCCGCGAAGATGTTCAGGATTTGAGACAGCATTACTGGTGGAGGAGAATGAAGAAAGACATTGTGGGATTTGTAGCTCTGTGTCTCAATTGTCAGCAGGTGAAATATGAGCACCAGAGACCGGGTGGCTTGCTCCAGCGGATGGATATTCCAGAGTGGAAGTGGGAGCGGATCACCATGGATTTTATAGTTGGGCTCCCACGGACTTTGAAGAAGTTCGATGCTATTTGGGTAATTGTAGATTGGCTGACCAAGTCCGCGCACTTCATCCCTATCTGTACTACTTACTCTTCAAAGCGGTTGGCAAAGATATATATCCGGGAGATTGTTCGTTTGCATGGTGTCCCAGTTTCCATCATTTCAGATCGGGCACTCAGTTTACTTCACCATTTTGGAGGTCTGTACAGCGAGAGTTGGGTACTCAGGTTGAGTTGAGCACAGCTTTTCACCCTCAGACGGACAGGCAGTCCGAATGCACTATTCAGATATTGGAGGATATGTTACGCGCTTGTGTCATTGATTTTGGAGGGTCATGGGATTAGTTTCTACCGCTCGCAGAGTTTGCTTATAATAACAGCTACCAGTCGAGTATTTAGATGGCTCCATATGAGGCTTTGTATGGGAGACGGTGTAGATCTCCAGTTGGTTGGTTCGAGCCGGGCGAGGCCAGGCTATTGGGTACAAAATTGGTATCGCATGCTTTAGACAAGGTGAAGGTGATTCAGGAGAGGCTTTGTACAGCGCAGTCGAGGCAAAAGAGCTATGCCGACAGGAAGGTTCCTGATGTGTCCTACATGGTTGGTGAGAAACTTCTGTTGAAGGTTTCACCCATGAAGGGTGTTATGAGGTTTGGAAAGAAGGGTAAATTGAGTCCACGATTCATTGGACCTTTTGAGGTAGTTCGGAGGATTGGGGAGGTGGCTTATGAGCTTGCCTTGCCACCCAGCCTGTCGGGTGTGCACCCAGTATTCCTTGTTTCTATGCTCCGGAAGTATGTTGGGGATCCGTCTCATGCTCTAGATTTCAGCACGGTTCAACTGGAGGGTGATCTGACTTATGATGTGGAGCCAGCAGCTATTTTGGAACGTCGGGTTCGGAAGTTGAGATCAAAAGATATAGCTTCAGTGAAAGTGCAGTGGAGAGGTCGGCCCGTGGAGGAGGCTACCTGGGAGACCGAGCGGCAGATGCGGAGCACATATCCTCACCTATTTGAGGCTTCAGGTACGTTTCTTAACTCGTTCGAGGACAAACATTTGTTTCAGAGGGGGAGGATGTGACGACCCGGCCGGTCGTCTCATGAGTTACCGCTCCGTTTCCCCGATTTCTGCTTCTATTTGCTTTAATTTTCGGTTTTATATGCGATCTGGTTGGTTGGTTCGGGTCCGAAAAGGTTTTGAGAAGGTTTGAGACACTTAGTCTCTTTTAAGAAAGTTTAAGTTGGAAAAGTCAACCGGATGTTGACTTATGTGTTAGAGGGCTCGGATGTGAGTTCCGATGGTTCGGATAGCTTCGGGAGATGATTTGGGACTTAGGAGCATGATTGAAATGTGTTTTGGAGGTCCGGAGTAGATTAGGCTTGAATTGGCGAAATTGAATTTTTGGTGTTTTCCGGTTGATAGGTAAGATTTTGATATATGGGTCGGAATGGAATTCCGAAAGTTTCAGTAATTCCTTTATGGCATTTGGGATGTGTGTGCAAAATTGCAGGTCATTTGGACGTGGTTTGGTTGGATTTTTGATCAAAAGCGGAATGCGGAAGAATTTAGAACCTTAGGCTTGAATTCGATGAGTTTTGGTGATTTTGATGTCGTTTGAGGTATTTTGCAGATTGGTACAAGTTTGAATAAGGTTATGGGATATGTTTGTGCTTTTGGTTGAGGTCCCAGGGGCCTCGGGGTGATTTCGGATGGTTGACGGGGAGTTTGAGGAATTGTTGTAGCTGTAGATTGTGCTGCTTCTGGTATTTCCGCACCTGCGGATTGGGGACCGCAGGTGCGACGCCGCATATGCGAAAGAGGAGTCGCAGAAGCGGAAGGGAGCTAGGAAGACAAAAAACGCAGATGCGATTCGAGGAACCGCACCTGCGATGGCGCAGGTGCGGATATGGAACCGCGGATGCGGGAAATGCAGATTTAAGTGGGGACCGCAGATGCGGCGGTCTTGACCGCAGATGCGTTGTTATGGCCACAGATGCGGAAATGTCTGGACAGAAAATATAAGTTAGTTCCTTCGCGAGTTTCAGAAGGTTTTCTCACTTTTAAACACGAATTTGAGAGCTTTGGGCGATTTTGAAGAGAGAATTCAAGGAGAACTCATTGAGGTAAGAATTTTGGACATAAAAACTCGATTCTATGGTGTTAATGCATGGATTAGAGCTGTAATTAAAGGTAAAGTTTGAGAAACTACGGCTTAGAAACCTAGGTCGTTGATTGAGGTTTTGGAAGACCATTTGTGATCGAATTTTGGAACTTTTTATATGTATGAACTCGTGGGGAGATAAGGAACCTAATGACATTAATTTTAGCGAATTTTGAGACGTGGGCCCGGGGGCCGGGTTTTGGTGATTTCGGGATTTGTGATGTTTTTCGAATAATTTCGAGTGGGCTTTGTCCCTTTAGCATAAATTAATGGCTACGTTCTGATTTTGGTAGATTCGGAGCATCTGGAGATCGATTCGAAGGGCAAGGGCATGGCGAGCTAAACTTCGAGCCGGATTGAGTTGAGTAATGATTTTAAATGTTGTCCTGAGGGTATGAAACCCCGGAATTTTATAGCGTTCGGCTATGTTGAGGTGAGACACACGCTAAATGACGAGCGTGGGGTCGAGCACCGTTGGGGATTGTGACTTAGTCCATCCCGAATGACTATTTTACTGCGTATTTGACAGTTATTTGTTGATATTATTATATTTTGGGCTAAATGCCATATGTAGGCTTCATGCCAACTGTTTGAACCCTTAGGGGATTTTTAAATGATATTTGCCTCACTATTTTATTTTCTGCTGGTGCTCAGTCATGCCATATTTTCCATGTTTTCAAAAACTCAGCTATGTTATTCTATTTAAAACCCTTTAAATGATATTTTCAAAGATATTTGAGCTGAGCTTCATATTTTACTGTTGCCTGAGGGGCTTATGAGATTCTGACTGAGTAAGGCCGAGGGCCTGTGTTGTGAGGATACTTTTGGGTCGGGCTGCACACCGCAGTAGTGATATACTGATTATGATAATGATGCCGAGGGCCTGAGATTGTACGCCACGAGGTGGCTTGAGATTGATATGAGGCCGAGAGCCTGTTTATGATGCCACGAGATGGATTGATATTGCGCTTGGGCCGTAAGGGGCCCCTCCCGGAGTCTATACACCCCCAGTGAGCACAGGTACCCATTGTGATATGAGATATAGCCTGAGGGGCTGGTATTGTTCTGTGATATTGCCTAAGGGGTTGATTCTGTCGTTGTTACTGAGCCCGAGGGGCAGTTTTTGAGTTTACCTTTCTAGCTGCTTTTCCTTTAATTGTTTAACTGCTTAAATGATGATTATGATATTTTCCTGCTTAATTATATTTACTGATTTTATTATACCGCTTATAGTTGAATGTTGTGTTTAACGTGATTTTATATCGCTCAATCTTCATTTATTTTTATTACTCACTGAGTTTGAGTACTCGATTTACTCTCTACACCCCTGTGTGCAGATTCGGGCGCTACAGGTCCTGCTACTGAGGGTTGATAGTTCCAGCAGATCTTCGGAGATTTACTAGGTAGCTGCTTGACGATTCGCAGCCCAGTGCATTCTCCCTCTATCTTAGTTCTTTTTGATTCAGTTATGTAGTAGTGGAGTAGACTTCAGACTTGTAGTGTTGTTTTAGATGCTCATGACTGGTGACACCCCGATGTCGGGCTATGTTAGTTTTTATTTCCGCAAATTAAACTGTTCACTAATATTTTGGGATTTTATTTCTGATTAAAGACTTAGTATTTGTTAATTTGATTGATTAAAGGGAATTGGAAGTGTGTCGGCTGGCCTTGTCTTCACGAGAGGCGCCATCACGACCGGGTTTGGGTTTAGGATCGTGACATGGCTCAAATAGTAAAGGAGTTAATAGTACTCCTAAATCTAAATGGAGTCGAAAGTTCGACAAAATTTTATTAACAAAAAAAAAAGTCCAAAACCTAAATGGAGATAAGCGATTGAAACTTTTCTTGTGGTGAAATTTAATAGTCCTAATTCCTCAATTCAAGTGGAGTTGAAAGTGAATATGTTATTAACAAAAAAGAGACCCTCCTAAACCGAAAAGGAGTACATTTAAAGTCAGTTACAAGAAAAGCTATATCGATACTTATGAAATCTTTTCTTTTTTAAGTTTTAATAATTTTCAATTTGAAAACTGTATTGGGGAAAATTATATTAATATATAAAGGTGACGTGTCAAAACACGTGGATTAGTCAAATGGTCAAAGAATCGCAATTAACCACGAGTCAGGAGTTACAACAGATACAAGCAAGGAAAGAGGAAGAGGCACGGGACATCAGACAAGCAACACAGCGCCCGTACCTATTTAAGTCATTTATATCCGAGAATCAGAAGGAATGAATCTGACAGCATACGAGGGTCCAAATACAATATTTGATAAGCATTAAATGCTGAAAACGTTAGAGAATCTATCTTAAATGTAATGATTATGTAACGTAGCATTCAATGTCATTCATTGCCCATAATAACCTTATTATGACCAAAGCAAGGCACTTACATCTAAGATAGCTATAAAAGGAGAAGACTGAACAATTGTAGGGACACGAAAAATCATCTGAATATACTTTGGTTTACTTGCTTTATTCAATTATATTCTGGCTATTAAAATTATTCTCTTTTATATATTCTTGCGATTATCAGTAACCCGTGTTCTTTTAAAATATAGCTTTAGTCAAAATTCTATTTTTTGGTTAAACAAATTGGTTCCGTTCCCGGGAATCTGATAATCCATTTTATTTTAGCCTAACTTCCCTTGTTGCGTCAACCATGTCGAACAACAATGACAACATTCAGGGAAACCAAGAAAATCAAACAACCTAGCAACTTCAGGGAGATCCACAGAACAATAACGTACTGATTACTTCTCTACAAGGCTCTCCACGGCGGTCTCGTGAAGGCACTCCTGATGGGTCTCATACAGATAGATAAGCTCAATTCGAGAATGTTGAAACTATGGATGAGGCTTTACAAAAACTTATTGCCTCTCAAGTCAATAAAGCTCTTCAGGCTTTTGTTAGCCAATTACCTGCTGCACCACCTACACCCACACCAAATAACAACACTCTAGAGAACCCTCGTTCCGGACTCGTTAATTCAGGTAGTGGTGGAACCCCCATCGAATCACATGAGGGAGAACCAGGTAATTTAGTTAATTCTAATTTACAGAATTTAGTACTAACATTGCAGAAACAGCTCAAGGAGCAAAATGACCGCATAGAGCAAATACCCGGGGTGCCACCAGTGATCAAAGGGGTAGATATGGATAAATATTCACAACAACCTTGGAAGCCAAGTGCTGCTCCCCTTCCAATCCCAAAGAAATTCAAAATGCTTGAGATGCCAAAATACGATGGAACAACAGACCCGTGAGACCACGTGACTACGTTCACAACAGGCGTAAAAGGCAATGATTTGACTAAGCAGGAGATCGAATCTGTATTAGTCAAAAAATTTGGTGAAACACTCACTAAAGGTGCATTAACATGGTATTCTCTTTTACCTGAAAATCTATAAATTGTTTTGCTGAGCTTGCAGATTCTTTCATCAAAGCACACTCGGGAGCCTAAAAATTCAAAAAAAACAATGGAAGATATTTTCAAGATCAAACAAGGGGACTCAGAATTGATTAGGGAATTTGTGGACAGATTTCAGCATGAAAGAATGACATTGCCACGTGTACCGGATAACTGGGCAGCTATAGCATTCACGAGCAATTTGAATGAAAAAAGCTCAGAAGCTACGAGGCGACTCAAGGAAATCCTTCGAAGCTACAACATGGAATGATGTTTACAATCGTTATAGCACAAAATTGAGGATTGAAGAAGATATTATTTCACGACATCAAAAAGAAGAAAAGGTAAGCTTAAGACGGGCTGAAAACGAAAAAAGGTCCGGTAAAAATAGGTACGAGCCATACATGGGACCTGCGGGAAGAGACTCACGGTCAAAACAGGATAACCATAGGTACGATCACAGATCAAGGAATAGAGAGTCAGGCTCATCATCAGGATTTGGGAGTGACCAAAGCGCACGTGAGCCACGAGACAATGATGGAGGTCTAAAAGCAAGGTTTGGCGGTTATAATTTCAACGTGAGCACTTCTGAACTCGTGGCTATTTTAAGAAGCATGGGAGATAAGGTACGGTGGTCCAAGGAAATGAGATCAAATCCACACAGATGAAACCCTGATTATTGGTGCGAATTTCATAACGATCATGGGCATAAAACAACAGATTGCAGGTTGTTGCAGGGTGAAGTTGATCATTTGATAAAACAAGGATATCTCACTGAGTTATTTAGTAAGAAAGGTAAACAAGCATACATGATGAACAGGCAGGAGCCTCCAAAACCACCTTCTCCCAAGAGAACTGTCAACGTTATAAGTGGGGGTGAAGAGATCAACGGCGTATCATATAAAAAGGTTTCTAAAGTAACAATTACCCACGGGAAGCGGCCTCGACATGTCTTGGAGGAAGAAAATATTACGTTCGATAATGCAGATACCGAGGGTTTATTAACTCCACATAACGACGCACTGGTAATATCTTTATCTGTACATGACACTAACGTGAAACGAGTTTTAATTGATCCAGGTAGTTCCGTGAACATTATTTTGATAAGAGTATTATGGGAGATGCAAGCTGAAGATAACATGATACCAAAGGCGCATACTCTATCTGGATTTGATAATTCTAGTGTTGTCACAAAAGGAGAGGTAACACTCACCACATTCGCTGAAGGAGTCGTCAAAGATACAAAGTTCCAGGTGGTAGATATGGAGATGGCTTACAACATGATTCTTGGGAGACCATGGATCCACGAAATGGATGTTGTTCCTTCAACCTTGCATCAAGTTATTAAATTTCCGGCGCCATGGGGAATATGTCAAATCAGGGGGGATCAACAAACATCCAGGAGCATCAACTCCGTGGATCATTTAAATACGAAGGGTGAAGAGAAATAGCAATTACATAATTCAGTTGAGGATAACTTAACATCAACCTCAACTGAACAAGGGCAAACGGATGTGGATTCAAGGCCTGATTCCATTCAAGAACCAGAGGAAAATGAAAATATCAAAACAACGATAGAAGAGCTGGAGGCAGTGGTTTTGTTTACACACTGGCCGGAAATAAAAGTGTATATAGGAGCCAATCTCAGCCCGGATATGAAACGTAAGTTGATTGAATTTTTAAAAGCTAACGCAGATTGTTTTGCTTGGTCCCATTCTGATGACAGGTATACCACCGGAGGTAATGACTCACAAACTAAATGAAGATCCATCATATCCCCCAGTCAAGCAAAAGAAAAGAAAGCAAGGAACTTTCAAGAATCAGGTGATTCAAGAAGAAGTCCGAAACTTGATAAAAATTGGTTCTATTCGTGAGGAAAAGTATCCTAACTGGTTAGCTAACACTGTTGTAGTTCCAAAGAAGAACGGTAAGTGGCGGGTTTGCGTAGATTACACAGATCTTAATAAAGCCTGCCCTAAAGATTCTTTTCCACTGCCACACATAGATCAATTGATTGATGCAACTGCAGGGCATGAGTTGTTAAGTTTTTTTGATGCATATTCAGGATATAATCAGATTAAAATGGATCCGGGAGATGAATAAAAAACTTCATTCATAACAGACAGGGGGACTTACTGTTATAAAGTAATGCCCTTTGGTATAAAGAATGCAGGCACAACGTATCAGAGGTTAGTTACCAAAATGTTCCAAGAGCATTTAGGTAAGACTATGGAGGTATAAATAGATGACATGCTTGTTAAAACTTAGTATTCAAAAGATCATATGTCGCATCTGTCTGAAACATTTAAGATTTTGCGAAAATTTAATATGAAGTTAAACCCCGAAAAATGTGCATTTGGTGTTGCGTCAGGTAAGTTCTTAGGTTTTCTTGTTTCTAACCGTGGTATTGAGGTGAATCCTGCACAGATTAAGGCCATTGAAGAAATCCCTGATATACTCTCGAGCAAGAAAGAGGTTCAAAGATTAACAGGGAGGATTGCAGCTTTGGGAAGATTCATTTCTAAATCATCAGAGAAATGTTTTAAATTCTTCTCAGCTCTTAAGAAGCAAGATCATTTTGAATGGAACAAAGAGTGTCAGCAAGCACTCAGGAATTTGAAAGCATACTTATCAAATCCACCGTTGCTAGCAAAACCAAAGGCTGGGGAAAGATTGCTCATTTACCTTGCTGTTTCAGAAGTAGCAGTAAGTGCGGTTTTGGTTCGAGAAGAACAAGGTAAACAATCCCCTATCTATTATGTTAGTAAATCTTTGTTAGATGCGGAAACGCGGTATCCTCAATTGGAAAAGCTTGCACTCGCATTAATCATGGCATCTAGGAAATTAAGGCCTTACTTTCAGTGTCATCCTATTGCTGTAGTAACCGCCTATCCTTTACGTAATATATTGCATAAGCATGAATTATCAGGTAGGTTGGCTAAGTGGACAATAGAGTTAAGTGAATACGAAATCACGTACCAACCTAGAACTGCTATAAAATCACAAGTGTTAGCTGATTTCGTGGCTGATTTTAGCCACGACATGCAATTAGAAGCACAAAAAGAATTACAGGTGCTCAATGGAGCTAATCCAGGAACTTGGACTTTATTCGCTGATGGTTCATCTAATGTAAAATGAGCAGGTTTAGGGATTTTCTTGGTACCACCTACGGGTGAAACCATTCAACAAGCTATCAAATGTCATTCTATAACTAACAATGAGGCAGAGTATGAGGTAAATCAGATTATAATCAAAAGCGATTCACAACTCGTGGTTAATCAAATGCTGGGGACCTATGCAGCCAGGGAAACAAGGATGCAACAGTGTTTAGAAAAGGTGCGGGAATTAATAAAGCAGTTTCAAACCTGGAAAGTTATGCAAGTACCATGGGATGAAAATCTCGAGGCAGATGCCTTAGCTAATCTCGCATCTGCAGCTGATGTAGCAAGTGATGCAAACACCTCAGTTATTCATTTATTTCATTCAGTTCTCGACCTTGACAAGAATGAGGTAAATTTTAATAACTTAACTTGGGATTGGAGGAACGAGATTGTAGCTTTTTTGCAGTATGGAGCCATCCCTGATGACAAGAAAAAAGCTCATGCGCTTCGAAAAAAGGCTGCCTGGTACTGCTTAAACAAGGGCAACCTATATCGTAAAGTGTTTGGTGGCCCCTTAGCCAGATGTCTTGGACCCTCTCAAACGGAGTACGTAATGAGGGAAATACATGAGGGGCACTGTGGGAATCACGCCGGAGGAAAATCGCTGGTAAGAACCTTAATTAGGGCAGGTTATTACTGGCCTAAAATGGAAGAAGAAGTAGAACGTTTCGTGGCCAAATGTGATAAATGTCAAATGTACGGTAACAATATTCATAGACCCGCGAAGTTATTACATTCGGTTATCGCACCATGACCATTTATGAAATGGGGAATGGATATCGTGGGTCCATTGCCACAAGCGAAAGGATAGGTAAAATTTCTGCTCGTACTTACTGATTATTTTACTAAATAGGTAGAGGCAGGAGCATTCAAACAGGTATGAGAAAAGGAAGTCAGAGACTTTATTTGGCGCAATATCATATGCCGATTCGGTGTACCAAAGGAAATCGTATGTGATAATGGCCCTCAGTTCATAGGAGCTCAAATCACAGAATTTTTTCAAAGCTGGCAAATTAAAAGGATTACATCAACACCTTATCATCCGGTGGGGAATGGGCAAGCAGAGTCAACAAACAAGATTATCATCAACAATTTGAAGAAGCGTTTAGAAGAGTCAAAAGGAAATTGGCCAGAAGTATTACCTGGTGTTTTATGGGCATATCGCACCACAACAAAAACAAGTACGGTAGAAACACCATTTTCGTTAGTTTATGGAGCAAAAGCTTTAATTCCAGTCGAGATAGGAGAGCCAAGTACGAGGTTTGCACATGCAACAGACGGGTCTTATAATGAAGAAATGCGGGAGCCTCGATTTACTTGAAGGAAGAAGGGAAGCTGCATTAATAAGAATGGCAGCAAAAAAACAAGTTATAGAACGATATTACAACAGGAAAGCACGCCTCAGATTCTTCAAAGTTGAGGACTTCGTGCTTAAAAGGATTTTCAATCTACAAAGGCAGCCAACACGGGTAAATTGAGTCCAACTTGGGAAGGACCCTATAGAGTTCGTGATATTGCAGGCAAGGGAGCATATGAATTGGAGACAATGGATGGCAAAGTACTACCTTCACATTGGAATGCTGTTCATTCGAAGAGATATTACTTCTAAGGAATACCCACGGCCAGGTATCACCATTTTGCATTTAATTTTTTGAATTGTTAAAATTTTACTAATGATTTTAGATGATAGGCAAAAAGCTAGCCCGTACTAAATGATGAGTCACGACCTGTAAGGCACCCGGAATAAACTAAAATTCCTGGCCTAGGGTTACAATTACTCTGATAGAAATATAAACGGGTTAGGCAGTCTTCATCTAAAATCACACCTCCGAGTCCCGTATGTTTTTCTTTTTCAGGAAAAGGACCAAAAGAGAGAAACAATCAAGTGCTCGAGGCTTCATACTTCAACGCTCAAACACTTGGGGGACTACATAATACACACGAGTATAAAAAAGGCAAAGAAAATTGAGGAGAAATCAAGCCTGAAAAAGTCAAGTGCAGAGTAAAAGTTACAAAGTCATGAGCCAAGGCCAAAGAAAACCCTACTGTAGTTAGGGTAAAAGCCATGTACTAAAACGAGTTATAAAGAAAAACCTCGTGTTTTTATTATTCTGAAACGGGTTATGAAGAAAAACCTCGTCTTTGTAATCTAATTATAAATCTGTTACAAGAAAAACAGTTACGAGAAAGTTATAGATGTAATTCAAATACATATAAAGAATTCTTCAAAAGTAGACAAAGTTCAAATAAATACTTGTCAATGTTATTCCAAAAGAAACATGTGTGTTCCTATTTCTTTATCGTATGTTAATACCATTATGAAGTTGAGACGTCTTCTTCATTAAGTGTCGAAATATAAAAGGACCCTCTTTTATAAAACTCATGTTTACTTTGGTTATTCATGAAGTTAACAAAAGCATTTTCTAAAGAACAAAAATGCAGATTATTCTATAAGTCCTTAGAAATAAAGGCAAGAATAAAATAAATAGAAGTTTAAGATAATAACACAGAAAACTTCTTAAATACTTAAGACTAAGTACGAACTTAGTCATAAAACAATGAAATTGTTTATACAAACTGCCTCATAAAAGACTTGGGGACTTGCGTTCCAAAACCAACCCTCAAATGAAGTTAATGGTTTGATTACAATTTTCTGAAATAAACCCTCAAATGAAGCCAAGGGTTTCTAACACAACTTTCCAAAGTGGTGCCTGCAAAAAAGAAGGAATTCAAGACAATGTAAATTTTTCACTAAGAAGATGTGGGAACTGAAGAAGATGCATCAACAGCAACGAGCTCATCTTGGACAGGAGCATCAACGGTTGCGGGTTGATCTTGATTCACAGCAACAGGCTCAACTTGAGCAAGAGCATCAGCAGATGTGGTTTCAACCTGGCTTGTGGCAGTAGGTTCGATTGGGCTTGAAGAAGATGTGATACCCGTATGAGCTTCAACCACGGGAGCTTCAATCACGGGAGAAGGAAAGTCCTGTGTTTGCTGAGCTTGTTCAATGGTTTCATTAACCTTAGCTAATTCTGACTCCAGGTCGAAGTTTTCTTGACCAGCTTCAATTAGGGTATCACGACGTGAATTCAAAAAAGCCCAACTTACCTCAACATCAAATTTTTCTTCAAGGATCTCATAATCCTTTTCCCAAGCAGCCACCTCATTCTTGAGCTCTTCATTTTCGGCCAAGGCGGAGTTACAAGAAGCTTGAAGAGAAACATGAGAGCTCTCTAAAGCACGTACCTTATCAGCAGAGACTCGAAGCTCTTCTTGTGCTTGAGTTAAGTTTTGCACGAGCTCTCCAGCATAAACTTCTTTTTGATTCAGCAGAGCCTTCAACGCCCTGTTCTCTTCGCTAGCCTTAGACAGTTGTTCTGAAAAAGAGGATTCAAGGCGTTCTTTTTCTTTTTCTGCTTGGTTCAAGGAAGCCTTGATAACCGCTAGCTCCGAAGTTAATGCTCGCACCTGCTGCTCTAAGGTACTCTTGCTCTCTTGTAAATCCTCCATGTCAATTTTAGCACTGTCAAATTGTTCTTTCCAATTGATTGCTTCCAACTGAGAATCACGTGTAACCTTCTCTGAATCACGTGCTACCTTCTCCAAGAGGGAGATTCTGTTCATCAGCTCAGTGCCGATAAGATTGGCCTAAGAAAAAAGAAAGGGAAATAAGAATCTCGAAGATAGAAATTTTTACAAAGTAAAGAAGAGAAAGAAGGAAAATACCTTCAAAGTGGCATGCACTATGTCATTCATTAAAGTCAGGCTGCTATGGCTCTCCAGTTTTGCTTTCTCGATTGGGCCAATTAAAGGCTCAAGCCAAACGTCAGCTTGACCTGACTTCCTTAAGAGGCTGCTATCAGCAGGAACTTCAATAGTTACGCTCCTCATAGCAGTACTTATACTTGAAGAACCCACCTCCGTATGGTGAACGATAGGTGGGGGAATTGTCAAAGGAGGAACGGTGGAAGGAGTAAAAACAGTAGAGGGAGGAACAAAAACAGTTGAGGCAGGTAAGGAAAGAATCACAAGCACGGGAGTAGAAAAGGAAGATAAGGGAAGTTCATCTAAAACAGGCCCTAAGTTTCCACTATCAAAACCACTGATAAAAAGTTGATCAATGGACTCACGAGTATCATGTGAAGTGACATCATCATCAGGAATAATAATAGGGGTATCAACAGGCTCGGAAAGAGGAAGACGAGGTGAGATTTCAACTTCGTCGTCAGATACAACACGTCTTCTAGCTCGTGGTCTCGTCACCAGGGAGCCTCCTTCATCCTCTTCTTCTGAGTCTTCTTCTTCAGTAGCTTTTCTTTTTGAAGAAGAAGAACCCAAGATTATTTCTCGAGCTGAAGAGGTACGAGTACCCAAAGAGTCACGAGAGGACGCAACTGCCTCAGCAGTAACCCCTCGAATAGCAAATCCTGATAAAAAGAAGGATAAAAGTTAGAACAATAAAAGAAAATAATTATATACGTGAAAGATAAAATAAAAACTCTTACCATGAGTCTTTACTTTCCAACCGTAACGGTTGGAAAGGTTTTTCCATGACCTACCCTCCATTGGAGTGGCCCTCAACAATTTTTCTACCCAACCACGAAAGTTGGGAACATTCTCCACAACACCCATGGTTGCTGAGAAAAGAAAAGAAGCGACATTAGAGAAATTAATAAGCTTTAAAGAAAAAGGCACGAGAAAGATATAACACTTACGTGCAAAGTTCCACTTCTCAGGGAAGGGAACGTTATCTTCACCCACTAAACCAGCAGTGGGGGCAGCAACAAACCGAGCATACCATCCACGATCTTTATCATCTTCGGGGCTCACTAAAACCCTCTTGCTCCTGGCTACTAGGGTAAAAACGCCATTACGGAAAAGCCTAGGGGCGTAGAGATGAATTAGGTGGGGGAAAGTAAATCCAACATCTGCCAAGTTGGCGAGGTGCCTCAAACAGGCGACAACCCTCCATACAATTGGACTGGTTTGACCCAAACAAACGTTGAAAAAATGGCAAAAATCTAGAATGACCGGGTCAATGGCTGGTTTGAACCCTAGAGTAAAAGGGTATGTATAAACAAAAGAGAATCCAATCATGTACGAAGTGATCCTCTGATTTGGATTAGGAATGATAATGGGAAAATCATCACTCCAGTGACAGTCCTTACGAACTATAGGAGCTAGAATTTCTGTAATTTGAGTAGGGAAAGCATCGGCACGATCTAAAGTGGCAACTTGGTTCCTAAGAGATTCCCTATCATGATGAAAAGATAGTTCTGTTGGGACTATCTCTTCAACTAAAGGCTCACGTAAAGGCTCAGAGGGTTCTTTGTTCCTAGAAGAAGACCTTTGAGAAAGGGAACCTCTAGTTCTAGAAGAGGGACCAAAACTAGGAGAAGGCGTGGATGTGCTACCACCGTGAGCAGACCCTAAGCTACGAAGTCTACTACCTCTTCTATGCCTAATGGGAGCATTAGGGAAGTTATCTAAAATAGGAGTTCTCCTAGGGTTAGGGTTTGATGAAGTCATGGCGAAGAAGATTGAAGTGAAGAAGAAGTGATTAGAGATTTGAAGAATTGAAGTGTTTAATACGCTTTATGTGGTAAAAGACAAGAAAAGAAGTTATATTTATACTGATGGACAACCGGCAAAAAGAAAAAGTACGATGATGGATGGAGCATAATAATGATAACTGACACTTCGTGAACAGGAAAGCCGAAAAGAAAGCTAAAGAAAGTGCTGCAAAACTGTAGAGCTAATAAGAGGATGACACGTGTAAAAACGTATTAAATGGAAGTGACAATTGAAGCGTCAATTTTGTCAGAGCATTTATGGTGACAAAAATTCTCTTTTAATGAAATTCACTTCCCAAATATTCAACTGATGAATAAATGGAAAGTGGGGGGACTATCTGTATTGGGAAAAATTATATTTATATATAAAGGTGACGTGTCAAGACACGTGGATTAGTCAAATGGTCAAAGAATCGCAATTAACCACGAGTCAGGAGTTACAACAGATACGAGCAAGGAAAGAGGAAGAGGCACGAGACATCAGACAAGTAACACGGCGCCCGTACCTATTTAAGTCATTTATATCCGAGAATCAGAAGGAATGAATCTGACAGCATACGAGGGTCCAAATACAATATTTGATAAGCATTAAATGCTGAAAACGTTAGAGAATCTGTCTTAAATGTAATGATTATGTAACGTAGCATTCAATGTCATTTATTGCCCATAATAACCTTATTATGACCAAAGCAAGACACTTACATCTAAGATAGCTATAAAAGGAGAAGACTGAACAATTGTAGGGACACGAAAAATCATCTGAATATACTTTGGTTTACTTGCTTTATTCAATTATATTCTGGCTATTCAAATTATTCTCTTTTATATATTCTTGCGATTATAAGTAACCCGTGTTCTTCTAAAATATAGCTTTAGTCAAAATTTTATTTTTTGGTTAAACAAAAACTCTATCACATGGGAGAAGTTTTGGTTGCAGTTGAAGGTAGAGTGAAGAAGATGAAGACATTACGTGTGAGCAAATAGTGCAGTATTTTTAGCTTTTAAGTTATAGATGCTCAATAAAGATTGTTCATAGAGTTAAATCTCCATATGTTATTTTCCTTTACTAATTTTATATGCTTTATATGAATTGACTTGAAACAATATTGTCCAAAGATGTGACATTAGAAGTTTCAAATCAATTAAAAGTGGAAGAAAGGAAAACGCGTAAAGCAAATTTTACAAAAATCATCGAGACTCAGGACTTCATGATTAAGTTTTGATTGATTGATTGATTTGTAAGCTTTCTCCGTTGATATTTGGCTTGTTCTTGTGCCGAAAAATTGAAGAATGATCCACATCTTAAAATTAAAGGTAAAAAACCATCGCGGGAAGATTCGATCTCAATCACCTCAAATCAACTTCAAATGTGATCAAATTTTAGTATGAACTTTCAGAATGTACTATAAGCAATATCTAATAACACCCACTTTGAATCAAACAAGAAATGTTCAAAAATAAAAATTGAGCTTCAAGCCAACAATGGTGGATATTCAAACACACATAAAAATTCAGATTTGGGAAGCTTACTCGAAGGTACTATAAGCAAGATTTTATAGCACTCACATCGCATCAAACAATAAATCTTTAAAATAAAATTTTAAATTCAGGTGCTTCAAGCTCAACAATAGTGGGACTTCATGCACACACAAAAATCATAAGGAAAGGAGGTAGAGAAATAGCTTGGGTTGACCCTCTTAATGAAGATCAATCTGGCAGAGAAGAAGTAGATCCATTCAAGTCTACTACCAGGTAAGCTTGCAAAAATAAAGCCGAATATTTTTAACATTCTGTACTTCAAATGAGAAGGCAAATATCTAATAGGTGGGCCGGGTAAATAGTTTGGGCTGCATAGGTAGGAAAGTAAATAGTTTAGGCTTGGGTATTAAAGGGTAAATAGTTTGGGCGTAATGGGTATAAAGTGAGATTTTCCCATAAAAAAGGGCAGCATGCGTGGTCTGAAAAAGGGCCGAACTGTCACACCTCCTTTTTTACACACCTACCCCGAAGGATAATGTATAAGGGAGTTTTTCCAATTAAAGTGACATTATTCGAAATGGGATTATTTATTCAATTCAGAGTCGCCACTTGGGATAGGTTTGGCTTTTGGTGTCCCAAGTCACCGGTGTATCTTGAATCCCAAATCGAGGAAATTTTTGACTTTCCAAATGAAGTCTGCGAACCAGAAATTCTGAATAAGGAATTCTGTTGACCCGAGGGAAGGTGTTAGGCACCCCCGGATCCCGTGGTTCTAGCACGGTCACTTAAACTCTTATAATTGGCTTAAAATCTGATTTTGAAACAGGTTTATCCTATAGTGCAATTGAAATTATTTACCGCTTTTTTATGAATTTTAAAGAAGGTTTGAACGTCGTTTAAAACGTATTTTTGGATCACGTCACATGAAATGCACCCAGATCCGCAACATATTTTATTCAACATTTTAAGATTTGAATTTGGGTCACATGAAATGCACACCCGAGTTTAAGAAGGTAAAATTATTAAATAACGCGCCTAAAGCAACTAACGTGTTGATAACTCCGCCGGAGGCCATGAAAATTCGCTAAATGGCACATCCCGATTTCTAAGTATTTTATAAAAGTAATTAAAGAGGGCCACGCAATTTATGAATTTTGTTTGGCGCGGCGCACCTTATTTTATTTTAAAGGCCATCCTAAAAGGGACTATTATTCTCTATTAAAGATTGTCTCTAAAGGCCTAATTAATTAGTATTGTTAGTTGACTACTATTAAAAGCATTCAAGGAATTCGGGCCTCAAGATCAAGTCCAAACTTAAACAAGGGGGGAAACCTCTTAATTCAAATTTGCTACTTAACTTGGAAGGCCCAAAATTATATTACAAAATTAAACTAATGATTTCAAATAGGAATTCAGGCCTCTAGTATTTTGGGCTTCAAAACCAGCCCAAGAGTGAGGAACTGCAATCAGTTCTTATGGGAGGATGTTCAGCATTGGGCCTTGATATGAGCCCAATTGGGAAGGCAAGCTAGACTGAAACTGGGCCAGGTATCAATAAAATTGGGGCCCAAAACAAATGGAAGAAACTGTCAAACCCAGGCTTATCGACAAGCCCAAACCATACTACCGAACTTATTTCAAAAATTGAATTCGTTAATTTGGGGACAAAGCAAAGTAGGGCTTTAAAGCTACTGACTGATTTCCAAATTGATTTTATCGATTTAGTAACAAAAGGAAAATTGTGGATTCATTCAATTCAACAACTGCCAATTTAATTCCACATTTTATATTCTGGTCTTATCTAAATTAATGAAATTCTACAAACATTTAGGGAAATCGATGATCAAACTAAGGTAGCCAAAACTTATATTGAAAACATCAAATACGAAAAAGCTTACTATACTGAAGTGCTACTTTTCATTCCTAAATAAAATGCTAGAATTAGAACCGAATTATAGAGCCATTTGTGTACTTGTTAGACTTGAGCTTACATTTCTGCTGAAACTTGAGCTTAAACTTAATATTCAAAGCTATAGGATCTATTTGCTTCACATCGACAGAAGTACACATGCTCATTTTTAACTCTACTCCTAACTAACACTTTAGTCTAGTTTAAACTTCAAATCAACATAATAGCTAACACTGAAATTGATTAAACTACGGCTAATAAAGCAGTCCATACAGTCCCAATTAATACAGAATAGGCAATTGTCCAAATAACATCATTAAGCTAAACATCTAGGCTAAATGACAATATGAAATTCATGTAACAAAACAGGTATTGATTCATTATTCATCTCATAACTCAGTCACATATGCTGATCCACATTGTACATATCACTTGAGGCTAAAGTGTACCTGGAAATTGAGGAAAATAAGAGGAAGGCAGAGTCAGCAGTAGCAACCAGCAGGCAACAGCAATTTAGAATTAATTTCGAGACTCCAGAAATGGTACTATGCAGCCCAATAGCTAATTTCACCTGACCAACACCAGTAAATCCCAAAAGAACCAGGCTCGAACAGATCTAATTCGACTTGAAAATGGCCCTAGGAACTCCTGAAACTTCGACTAACAAAACACAAGGAATTTCAAACCATTTTTTCGCCTTAGGTCAACTGGAACTTCAATCCAGGACTTAGAGCTTTAAGATTCTCCTAAAAAACTTCAATGGAATAGTGATTTTTTGGAGTTTTTGGTTCCCTGAAGTTTCAGAAGTTTTCAGTATTTCTAAGTCTAATTTTTTTGGATTTTTGAATTTCTCCAGATCTGAAACTTTCTAAAAACCTCTCAAAAAACTTTGAATTTTTCAGATCTCCCCAAAACTTCTAAAAACTTTTCAGATTTCTCAAACTTCTAAAACTTCTATTTCTCAGACTTTTCCCTCTCAAAACTTTTTCAGATTTCTCCACTTTTTTAAAACTTTCAGATTTCTTCCTCTAAAACCTGTATTGTAAGGCAAGGTATTGCCCTTTTATAGACAAAGTCTAGGGCAACCTTCAGATTTTCATTTACACCCTAGGTCCCTCTTTTAATTTCAATTTTTAACTATTTAGTCCCTCAAATCATGCCTTGTTGGTCAAGTTATACTACCAAGTTCCTAAATTTCAAATTAGAACCCCCTTCTAGAAGATTCTAGGGGGTTCCAATTCAGTTACTGCAGGATTCTTTCATTGAACTACCTATACTACCCCTACATTGGTTCTGAAATTACCAACATATGTTAACTAACCCCAACCCCTTTTAACTTGGTCAAAATTGACCATAGTTAGTCAAAACAAATGCTGGATTATTCAGCTACATCCAAACAATTTCAATTATACTAAAAGAAAACCTAAAATTGAACTAATAGTCTAATTATCCTATTTTAAGTATCAAAATCAAAACTAATTATAGAATTAAACTTGAACAACCGGAATTAATTCTAATATCAATCAAACTAAAATTAAAAACAAATGAAACTGCATGGAATTAATGTAAACAGAAAGAAGGAAATCAAAGCTAAAATCTAAGAACCAGAATCAACGAACATGAGATACACTAACTGAGTTATCTAACTAAACTAATCAACAAGAAATGAAAATTAAAGACTTAAGGCCCAGAAAACAAAGTTTAAACTAACAATAATTTCAAATAATAAAGGAAAAACAGGAAGACTCACCTACGCATGGTTAAACGAGGCTGGACCCTGATTCGAGCCTCGGAATAATGTTAAACGTTTGTTCTTCACCAAGAACAAACGAAAACATAATTTCGTGACTCGAATCCAACACTGGACTCAAGAAATTGGGAAGAATTGGAGCAATTCGAACTTCTAGGGTTCTGCCATTCTACGATTTGAAATTCGAGAAACTCAGGGATGATTCGAAGGCTATGGGATGTGGATTCGTAAAGAGGGGGGGTAAGGAGGTCATATAGTGTTAATTTGGTGAGATTTGGAGGTGGCGCCACCGGACATGGCGGAGGCGGCGACCATTGTTTTGAATATTCGACAAGTTCAGGAGGGATTCGAAGAAAACAGAGGGTGGATATGGAATGGGGAGGTGAAGGGGAAGGTATGGTGTAATTTTGGGGGTCATCAGAGAATCGCCGCCGGCGGAGGCGATTTCCGGCCGGCGGCGGAGGGCGGAGGGCGGCGGCGTTACACCGGTAGGTTAGAGAGTTTTGAGAGATGGTGAGGCAGGGGGGTTCTGGGGGGGTGACGTTTGGACACTTAAATACTTATGGATGGGGGCTTCAGGATCGTCCGATCAAGAAACCTCGACGGTCCTGATTGAATGAGCCCAAAACGACGTCGTTTTATGATCTGGGGGGCTAGACCGGGTGAGATTTTGGGCATGGGCTAGGTTGAGACTAGGTTGGCTGCATTTGGGCTACTGATTTATTCAGAAACTGGCCCAAAACATGGGTCCTTATTAAGACCTTTTAATTTCTTTTCATTATTTCATTTTCTTTTCTTTTTTCCTTTTTTTTTCATTTTCAAAAATTAAAAGTAAAATGCAAAAGGACTATTTTTTTTATTTTCTTCCATTTTTTGTAATGTTAATTAACTAAAATATAGAAATTGGGTCCTAAATGCAAGTATGCTATTTTTGTATTTTTTATGAATTATATAACTTAAAAATGCACACAAAAATGCAAACAAACACAAAATCATGCAATTAATTCCCTAAAATTCAAATAATAAAAGAAAAATCCTAATTTTAAGAATTCTATAGGAATAATTCAAGCGAGACAAAAATCACATGCTCACAGCTGCCCCTCGTTGCTCGGAAACACGAAGGATTTTCGGACAAAGATAAATAAGCAATCATGAGAGATTTTTGCCTGCTTGGCACTCCATGAGAAGCACTTTTGAAAAACGTCTGACCGAACCTTGCTTCAGAGGTTTCCTACATATCCTTGGCTATAAAGGAATCAGGTCAGTGTAGTTCTGGAAGTTTTGGTAGCTGGGACTACCAGGAGCTGTGATTTCACTGCTGTTGCTGCTGCTACTGCTTGCTGACCTCCTTATTACACCAAAAGGAAAATCAAAGCTAAGCTAGCTATGCCTATGAACTACGAGTTACAAGATTCCTATCTATAAATCTCTTGGAGCTTGATCTTGAGTCTTAGCTGATTTTGGACCCCGATCTGAATCTTGATGCTCGCAAGCTGTAGGTGCTGGTTCTTTCTTCATCACTGGATTAAAGCGGGACATGCGAAGCTTGTAACTTCGATCAAATTTTGAGCAGTCCGCGTCCTTCTCCATGTCAAACACTTTGAGTTCACTTCCTTTTTTGTTCTTTTCTTCTTTTCCTTTATTCTGGATTGAGACTCATTCTTTCGGTCATCTCGATTCCTCTGCCTTGAGGTCAAACCTGCTCAGACACCAAAACAAACAAACGAACAAAATTTTTCTGCCCGAGTTTTCACTAGGAAAATTTCGTGAGTTATTTGTGACACATATCTAAGCAATAAAATCAGGATTGTGTATCCTTGGGAATGAAGCCTTAAACTAAGGGGGGTTACCAGGTTATGCTGGAGAATGGTCGGGTTATGCCGGAAAAGAAAAAGGTCCTCGGGTTATGCCGGGGAGGTCCATGGGTTATGCCGGGATAAAAGAAAAAGGTCCTTGGGTTATGCCAGGGAGGTCCACGGGTTATGCCAGGATATCTAGGAAAAGGGGCCCTATGCTACCATGATTTTTTTTTTTTTAGTAAAGATGCAGGAAAGATTTTTTTGAGGAAACTTCCCTTCGAGTTGATTATTGTTGCGAGGCTGCTTCTAGCTCTTGGGCATTTTCTTTTGATTACACCTGCTTCTTGCATAGTTGCTTTGGATTACACCTGTTTCAACTTTTCAAACAAAGAACAATTTGTTAGTTTGAAACGGTGGTTGGTTTTGTGGCCTTGATCGTCTCAATTGCTTGACTTTGGCCCAGCTTCTATTGAGAACCTGTGGTGCTTGCTGGTTTTGAAGATGAATCTCTTCTTAAACCGAAAGGATCGACTTTTGGGATTCCATGACGACTCGCCCGTGTGGGGCCTCGACTCTTTCGCTTTATTCTGCCTTTAAGACCTTTCTCCTCGACTTTCTTTGTCTATTTCAATAAACTTTGATTTTAAAGCATCCGCCATCATGGCCAGTCCGGATTGACTTGATGCACCCGCTGGGGCTGGGTACTTTTCTTTAGCTTTTGTTAGGGAGAGCCCTGTAAAGCCATTCCTGCCACCTTTTCTTTGCATTAAATTCGGGAACAGAGTTAGACCGAAAGGGATTTCAAGGAAAAAGTAGACAAAAGGCAAGAGAATGAATTTAAAGAGAAGCGTCCCTTTCGGGGAGAAAAGAAGGACTTATCTGGGGTGCATGCAGGCTTCAAATAGACATGACATGCTTCATGGACTGGGTGCCCGACCCGCACAAACTTTCCACACTTCTCATAAACTCATTGACCCGTGTTTCAGATCTAGGGAATCTTGCTCGGACTCTTTCAATGGTGGGAGATGTCTTCTATTCGGCCGACGGCGCCCTTTGCCGGTTTTCGCCAATCGACCTCTCTCATTTCTCTTCTCCCCGTCGCCCGATAGTGCTCTTTACGAGTTTTCACTAAGCGGACTCTCTCATTTTCAATTTCTCTACTCACCGTCGCCTTATGGTGCCCGTAGGATTTCACCGACAAGACTCTCTTATTTTATTTCTCTCAATTTGATTGCATCAGATTCCATTAATGATGTTTTCAATTTCCACGCCTTTGTCAATTGATCGGAAGGACTTGGACAAGGTTTTTGGGTAAAAAGAATCTTGGATGGAATTACAACTTTGGAACCGTTTTGGTGGGCTCATGGCCGAGCCATTATATCATCTGCCCCAGTTTCATTTTTTGGGGGAATTGGGATTTTTGTTTTGGTGTGACTGAACCCCAGAGAGAGGCTGCCTACGTATCCTTTCGGAATCAAGTCAGACGTAGTTCAGGACGACATTTGTTTTTGGTTGTTTTTGTTTTTGTTTTGTTTTGTTTTTGTTTTTCTTCTTCTCTTTTTTTTCTTTTCTTTTCTTTTCTTTTTTTTCTTTTTCTTTTCTCTTTTTTCTTTTTTTTTTCTTTCTCTTTTTTCTTTTTTTTTCTCTTTTTTTTCTTTTTTTCTTTTTTGTTCTTTTCAATAGTACTTTCGGGTTCCAAAGAGGGTAACCAAGGAAGGGTAACCGGCTCAAATGGGTTTGCAAAGGGTTGATAGTGTTTGGGTAGCGGGAATGAAAGCCTTCGTCATCTCAATTGCACAAAGTCATCACCGCAGAAAGTCTAGACATAGTACCTTTTTACTGCATCCGCATTCACAGCTGCTTCGGGATCGTTTCCCTCGATATCTCCCAGATATAATACTCCTCTTGGCAATATCTTTCTGACGATGTAGGGACCCTTCCAATTAGGAGCAAATTTTCCTTTTGCTTCCTGGTGATGAGGCAGAATACGCCTTAATACAAGTTGTCCCACTTCAAAATTCCCGGGCCGTACTTTCTTGTTATACGCACGGGCCATTCTTTGTGGTACAACTGCCCGTGGTAGACTGCAGCCATCCGCTTTTCATCAATTAAGGTCAACTGTTTTAGACGAGTCTTGACCCATTCACTGTCCTCAATCTCTGCTTCAACGATTATCCGGAGCGAAGGGATTTCTACCTGTATAACAGCCTCAGTTCCATAAACCAACAGGTATGGGGTTTCTCCTACCGATGTGCACACCCTGGTGCGATATCCCAGTAATGCAAAAGGCAACTTTTCATGCCATTGTCTGGAGCTCTGAATCATCTTTCTTAAAATCTTCTTGATGTTCTTGTTTGCTGCTTCAACAGCACCATTGGCTTTAGGTTTATTCCCAAATTGTTCCAACTCTCGATTTAATTCCCTAGAAACCTCTTCTTCATCATATTCTGGTTCTTGGTTCATTATTTCACAGTTAGACAGCGTGTTTGGATCTGGGCATGAAGTCCGCAAGCATGTCATGTTATTTAAAGCCGCATTATTATAACTGAAAAGAAGAAATGAAAAAGAAAAATAACCAAATCAGAAAGAATAGAGAAAGATGAATGATGAAATATTGATTTTATTTCTTGGAATTGGGAAGATAACAGGGTTTACATCGGGAAATTTAAAGACAAGAAACTAAAGAAATCATCCGAGTTACACCCTGGAATAACTCGCGATGCAGAAAAAGTGGCAGGACAGGTCTACCGGGACTCCCGCCTGATTGGGAATGGCGTAGCCTTCCAATTCTGCAGCTTGGCGTTTGGCCCCATATACAACACCTCAGCGGTGCTTGAGTCCTCTCCTGGCTGGACCATGTGGGTTTCATAGAGTATCTATCTCATTGCCCCACATATTTCCTCAATCTCTTCGGCCGTAAAGGCCTCATCATCTTCCTCCTCACTGTACTTCGGCTTGACACATGTTTCATACAAATGTGGCAGTGGCTGTGACAAGACCCATCCCTCCTTCTTTCTCTCATCCGCCCACTCTACATCATCTGGGGTGGGGTGAAAACCTATCCCGAAGAATTTTTCAGTTGTAGGTAGGGTCACTGGTTCAGATATTCCTTGCAGAGCTTTTCCAAGTCCCTTCCCTGGCTTGAAACCATGTCTGATCATTTCTTTGGCCACCATAATTGAGGCATTAGATAGGAAGGGTTGGGGACACGGGTTTCCTTCTTCATGCTGATCCGCCACCACAATTTCGAATGCTTGGTAAACTATGTGTTCACTGCCTTCCCTCGCTTCTAGACATGGGACAGATGGGTCCCGATAGATTGACTGTTCATCCTCTCCGTGAACCACGATCTCCTGATCCTCGTGTTCAAATTTCACCATTTGATGGAGGGTAGAGGGTACAACTCCTGCAGCATGGATCAAAGGCCTTCCCAGAAGAAAATTATAGGACGTGTCCATGTCTAGCACTTGGAAAGTCACCTCGAAGTCCAGCGGGCCAATGGTCATAGTTAGATCGATCTCTCCAATCGTGTCCCTTTTGATACCATCGAAAGCTCGTACACAGACATTGTTGGGACGAATCCTCTCAGTCCCAATTTCCATGCGTTGTAGTGTTGAGAGTGGGCAGATGTCTACCCCAGAACCTCCATCCACCATAACCCTTTTCACGTAGTATCCTTCACATTTGACAGTTAAGTGCAAAACCTTGTTGCGAGCGACCCCTTCTGGAGGCAAGTCGTTTTTGCTGAACGAAATTTGATTGACAACAAAGAATCTTTCCGCCATTCTTTCCAACTGTTCCACCGAAGTTTCAACTGGCACGTATGCTTCATTCAGGGTCTTCATTAAAACCTTTTGATGCTCGGGGGATTTCATCAGCAATGACAGCAAGGACACTTGTTCAGGATACTTTCGCAGTTGATAAACCACCTCATAGTCGGCCATTTTTATTTTCTGAAAGAAAGCTTCCGCTTCCTCGGCACTTACAGGTTTCTTGGATGGGAAACTCTTTCGAGTGGCATTGTTTACCTCTTCTATGTTTGAGTATTTCTCAACGCGGTGATTTTCTGGAAGTTCCCCCAAGATTTCTTTACCCTTATACGTAACCACCGTCTGATGGTAATTCCATGACACTGCAGCAGGATTGGTCATAGGCTTCTGTGGTGCGCGTCCAATAACCACGGGCTCATCCAGCCTTGATGGTTTAATTGTCCCCCGCACCACATAGGCTCCCTTGGGCACGTACATCTGGGCTCCCTTTTTCAATTCAAATCTCTTTGGAGGGCTCAAGACCAACTGTTTTTCTTTGCGGTCCCGTGGAACATAAAGGACACCATCTTTGGGAGGCATTATCTCTGTTCCTGTCTCAACATTCTTTTCTGGTTCTGACTTGGAGACTTTGTTCTTCTTTTCCCCTTTATCTTGCTTCGGGGCAACCTTTAGCTTTTTTTCCGCATCGGCAATAGCAATTATGGCCTTTAGTGCCGGATCAAATTCCCTATCTTCACAGATCATTCCAATTACTGGCCTATTGTTGTGGGCTGGCAGTGGGTTATTCGTCACGTTGGGGACATCCTCATCCCTTAGCACTATCTTTCCTTGTTCTATCAAGTCTTCCACGACTCTTTTCAAAGTCCAGCAGTTTTCTGTATCATGCCCCTCAGCTCCTGAATGATAAGCGCATCGGACACCCCGCTGATAGGAAGGTGATTCTGGGTTTTGCCTGTTTGGAGGTATGGGCTGCAGCAGACCTATTTGAACAAGCTTCGGAAACAGACTGGAGTAGGGTTCACCGATTGGTGTAAAATTTGGCCTCCTGGGTGGTTCACGAGGATGGAAGTTATTTTGTGGAGGACGGGGGTTATAGTGGTTTTGGTGAGGAGGCTGGTTTCTTTGAAATGGAGCTTGGTTTCTATTGGCTTGTTGCTACGGTCGTGCAAAAGGTTGAGCATTCATGACCGCGTACGGTTGAGGAGCATAGGCCATGTCCTGGTGAGGGTAATAATGTTGAGGGGTTCTTTCAGGGAACATGGGTCTAGGAGCACGGTGTCTTCTTGCACCCGATGCCGCCATGGATGTTTCTTCTTTCTTCTTTCTTCTTTCTTCTTTCCTTATGCTACTCCTCCAGACCCGCCTTGAATGGCTTGGGAGGTTGCTCTGATAGCGGACTGGCTCAAAATTCTACCCGTCTTCAATCCATTTTCCACCATTTCACCAATTTTAATAGCTTCTGCGAACGGTTTACCCATAGCTGACATCATATTTTGGAAATAATCAGCTTCCTGAGCTTGAAGGAACACCGTGACCATTTCGACCTCGTCCATTGGAGGCTTTACTCTCGATGCCTGCTCACGCCATTTGATTGCATATTCCCGAAAGCTCTCCGAGGACTTCTTTTTCAGATTTGCCAACGAGTTCCGGTCTGGAGCAATGTCTATATTGTACTGGAACTGTCTAACAAAGTCCCTCGCGAGGTCGTCCCAGATGTGCCATCGAGAGATATCTTGATCCATATACCACTCGGAGGCTATACCCACCAAGCTTTCCCCAAAGTAAGCCATGAGCAATTCCTCTTTTCCTCCAGCTCCGCGCAATTGATTGCAGTATTTCTTAAGGTGAGCAATAGGATCGCCATGCCCATCGTATTTCTCGAACTTCGGAGTCTTGAATCCCATAGGCAAATGCACGTGAGGGAACATGCACAAATCAGTATATGACACACTCTTTTGCCCACGTAAACCCTGCATGTTTTTGAGGCTCTGTTCCAGGCTTCCATCCTTTTTGCCATTTCATCCTGTTCGGGAACTTTGGGAGTCTTTTCCTGTCCCGTTGTGAACTCATATGGAGGTGGCTGGGAGTAAGTATAGGTGGGGTACTGAGGAGGCTCCACTTGGAAAATAGGATTTTGGAATGTGAAGGTTGACGGATCAAAAGTGGTTGGTTTTGGGAGTGCTGGTTGTGTTGTGGCGGAGCATGGGGGAGCGGTAAAGATATTGGGGACTGCTCCAGATGTGAACACCTGGGGGCGGACCTCAGAAGGTGTTCCCACAAAATGAGCCGATATGATGGGCTGTCCCAATGGGGTATTCGGGTGGCTAATGGGGATATTAGAGGTGCCCCCTGTTTTAGGAAACAACTCGGGGAATCCGGGGATGGCACTTGGAGGCTCCCTTCCATTAGTCCATGCATCCCACATTTCCATGACACGGAGACGCAGGATCCTGTTTTCCTCAGCTGCTGCAGACTCTGAGGCCGGGATGCCCGAGATGGGGCTATCCTTAGGGATGGGAACTGCTGGCAAGGTCATTTCCGACGACATTTCTACGTTCCCTTTTGATCTGGTAAAATACTGATGTGATGCCAGTTTACCAAAAACCAACCACCGTTTCTATAAAACCTAAGCTGGAATATGACATCAGCAAACGGTTAGTTTGAGGCAAATAACAGATAGGTAATCGCACGTTGAGGCGTGATGCACCTATACAGTTAAATGTGTTTCTATATGTTTTGCAACGGTTGCATGCGTCATCCTGGCTTTTCCTTATTCTTTCCTTTTGCCCTTTTCTCTCAATTTTCATTGCCTCTCTTTTTCTTTTTCTTTTTCTTTTTTTTTTTGTTCATTCTTGCCTTTGCTTTTTGCCATGGTTTCTTTCTCTTGGTTTTCTTATTTCCTTTCTCTTTTTTTCTTTCTTTCTTGTGTTTTCTTTTATTTTCTTGCCTCCCTTTTTTCTTTTCTCTTAGGGTTACGGTCGAATCCTATAGAGATTGCCTACGTATCATGACCCCGCATGAATCAGACCAAGCGTAGTTCTTGAAGATCAGGAATAAACAAACTCTTTTTTTTTTGATTTTGATTTGATATTTTTCTTTTTAATTTTCGAAAGAAAGACTTATAAAGAAAGAAAGAATTTTTTTTTTCAGATTTCGATTTGTTTATTTTTTTTTATTTTTTTGTAAAGAAAGATTTCTAAAGAAGAAAGAAACTTCTTTTTTTTTTGAATTTTAACTCTTTTTTTTGGGGGGATTTCGAAAGACAAACTTTTAAAGGAAATATTTTTTGGATTTTTGGATTTTATTTTTCAATTTATGAAAGAACTACTTCCAAAGAAAAAGAAAAAGTTTTTGATTCTTAAATTTCTTTTTAATGAAAGAAGAATGAAAATATTTTTGGTTTTTTGATTTTTTTTTGGGTAGTTTTGAAAGAAGAAGAAACATATTTTTTGGATTTTTGATTTTTCATTAATTTTTTATTTCAAAAACAAAACTCCGGCTTTGCGAATACGGCCTTTCAGCACTTTGGGAAAGAAGATTTTAAGGCTGTGCCCGCTAACCATTGAAAATGACTCAAGGTGGCTGTTCTTGCAAAAACAGCCTTCCGGCGCCCTTTTGGGGACATTCGGCTTATTTTAAGCAAGAATGACATCACCTGACTTATTTGTGGCAAAAATTAAAATTTTTGTTGTTTTTGGGCTATTTTTTGAAAAACGGAAGTTGGACCCGATGAGGGTTGCCTACGTATCCCACGCCCTGTGGGAATCAAACTAGCGTAGTTCGGGAAGATTTGTCAAAACCAAATATATTTTGAAAACAAAAATCTTTCTTTGTTTTTTCAAAAATCCGGCAGAGTTTCAGTACTATTTGGATATTGGTTTTTTCAAAGCAAGTGATAACCCTCACTTAACCCTAACACTGCTATTTTCTTTCAACTCTCTCCCATTATTTACAAGCCGGTCAACATGCAAAGCGAGCAAATAAATGCACAAGTAGCACGTAAGATGCATCAGGATGGTCTTTTCATTTCAGGTCACCTGTCCTAGACGGACCCAACCCCTGTGTTGAGTCCCCTAAGTCAAATGCACATGATGCAAACAAACGTTCCTACTAGGGATCCGGCATGAGGCTTTGTTATACTAGGTTTAAAACCTGGGTTTATTGTTCTAGACCTGGCTTACCCGAGCGGACAACTCGAGCCGAGTGGGGGCAGCGTACCGGGGATACAGAAGCTCCGTCGGTTTAGCAACTTGTCCAAACCTTGTTCTAAATGGGATAAGACTCTAAACAGAAGAGAAGTCACACGAAGTGCACCCTTCTCCATGATGTAGAAGACTCAGAAAGAGGAAGGGTTTCGTAGCAGTTTATATATACAATTCACCAAATATCAAAGCGGTAAAGCATTTAGCATATTTAGCATGAAACATGTAGGAAAATCAGATAAAGCCAATCATAACAGCTATTCTAAGCTCGAATTCTTGAACCCTGAACCGAAATTCTGGGTTCATATCCCCAGCAGAGTCGCCAGAGCTGTCACACCTCCTTTTTTACACACCTACCCCGAAGGATAATGTATAAGGGAGTTTTTCCAATTAAAGTGACATTATTCGAAATGGGATTATTTATTTAATTCAGAGTCGCCACTTTGGATATGTTTGGCTTTTGGTGTCCCAAGTCACCGGTGTATCTTGAATCCCAAATCGAGGAAATTTTTGACTTTCCAAATGAAGTCTGCGAACCAGAAATTCTGAATAAGGAATTCTGTTGACCCGAGGGAAGGTGTTAGGCACCCCGGATCCCGTGGTTCTAGCACGGTTGCTTAAACTCTTATAATTGGCTTAAAATCTGATTTTGAAACAGGTTTATCCTATAGTGCAATTGAAATTATTTACCGCTTTTTTATGAATTTTAAAGAAGGTTTGAACGTCGTTTAAAATGTATTTTTGGATCACGTCACATGAAATGCACCCGGATCCGCAACACATTTTATTCAACGTTTTAGGATTTGGATTTGGGTCACATGAAATGCACACCCGAGTTTAAGAAGGTAAAATTATTAAATAATGCGCCTAAAGCAACTAACGTGTTGATAACTCTTCGAGAGGCCATGAAAATTCGCTAAATGGCACATCCCGATTTCTAAGTGTTTTATAGAAGTAATTAAAGAGGGCCACGCAATTTATGAATTTTGTTTGGCGCGGCGCACCTTATTTTATTTTAAAGGCCATCCTAAAAGGGACTATTATTCCTATTAAAGATTGTCTCTAAAGGCCTAATTAATTAGTATTGTTAATTAACTACTATTAAAAGCATTCAAGGAATTCGGGCCTCAAGAACAAGTCCAAACTTAAACAAGGGGGAAAACCTCTTAATTCAAATTTGCTACTTAACTTGGAAGGCCCAAAATTATATTGCAAAATTAAACTAATGATTTCAAATAGGAATTCAGGCCTCTAGTATTTTGGGCTTCAAAACCAGCCCAAGAGTGACGAACTGCAGTCAGTTCTTATGGGAGGATGTTCAACATTGGGCCTTGATATGAGCCCAATTGGGAAGGCAAGCTAGACTGAAACTGGCCAGGTATCAATAAAATTGGGGCCCAAAACAAATGGAACAAACTGTCAAACCCGGGCTTATCGACAAGCCCAAACCATACTATCGAACTTATTTCAAAAATTGAATTCGTTGATTTGGGGACAAAGCAAAGTAGGGCTTTCAAAGCTATTGACTGATTTCCAAATTGATTTTATCGATTTAGTAACAAAAGGGAAATTGTGGATTCATTCAATTCAACAACTGCCAATTTAATTCCACATTTTATATTCTGGTCTTATCTAAATTAATGAAATTCTACAAACATTTAGGGAAATCGATGATCAAACTAAGGTAGCCAAAACTTATATTGAAAACATCAAAACGGAAAAGCTTACTATACTGAAGTGCTACTTTTCATTCCAAAATAAAATTATAGAATTAGAACCGAATTATAGAGCCATTTGTCTACTTGTTAGACTTAAGCTTATATTTCTGCTGAAACTTGAGCTTAAACTTAATATTCAAAGCTATAGGATCTATTTGCTTCACATCGGCAGAAGTACACATGCTCATTTTTAACTCTACTCCTAACTAACACTTTAGTCTAGTTTAAACTTCAAATCAACATAATAGCTAACACTGAAATTGATTAAACTACGGCTAATAAAGCAGTCCATACAGTCCCAATTAATACAGAATAGGCAATTGTCCAAATAACATCATTAAGCTAAACATCTAGGCTAAATGACAATATGAAATTCATGTAACAAAACAGGTATTGATTCATTATTCATCTCATAACTCAGTCACATATGCTGATCCACATTGTACATATCACTTGAGGCTAAAGTGTACCTGGAAATTGAGGAAAATAAGAGGAAGGCAGAGTCAGCAGTAGCAACCAGCAGACAACAGCAATTTACAATTAATTTCGACACTCCAGAAATGGTACTATGCAGCCTAATAGCTAATTTCACATGACCAACACCAATAAATCCCAAAAAAACCAGGCTCGAACAGATCAAATTCGACTTGAAAATGGCCCCAGGAACTCCTGAAACTTCGACTAACAAAACACAAGGAATTTCAAACCATTTTTTCGCCTTAGGTCAACTGGAACTTCAATTTAGGACTTAGAGCTTTAAGATTCTCCTAAAAAACTTCAATGAAATAGTGATTTTTTGGAGTTTTTGTTGCTTGAAGTTTCAGAAATTTTTAGTATTTCTAAGTCTAATTTTTTTGGATTTTTGAATTTTTGATCTCACTAGGCTTCTCAAATTTTGAATTTTTGAATTTCTCCAGATCTGAAACTTTCTAAAACCTCTCAAAAAACTTTGAATTTTTCAGATCTCCCCAAAACTTCTAAAAACTTTTCAGATTTCTCAAACTTCTAAAACTTCTATTTCTCAGATTTTTCCCTCTCAAAACTTTTTCAGATTTCCCCACTCTTTTAAAACTTTCATTTTTCTCCCTCTAAAACCTGTATTGTAAGGCAAGGTATTGCCCTTTTATAGACAAAGTCTAGGGCAACCTTCAGATTTTCATTTACACCCTAGGTCCCTCTTTTAATTTCAGTTTTTAACTATTTAGTCCCTCAAATCATGCCTTGTTGGTCAAGTTATACTACCAAGTTCCTAAATTTCAAATTAGAACCCCCTTCTAGAAGATTCTAGGGGGTTCCAATTCAGTTACTACAGGATTCTTTCATTGAACTACCTATACTACCCCTACATTGGTTCTAAAATTACCAACATATGTTAACTAACCCCAGCCCCTTTTAACTTGGTCAAAATTGACCATGGTTAGTCAAAACAAATGCTGGATTATTCAGCTATATCCAAACAATTTCAATTATACTAAAAGAAAACCTAAAATTGAACTAATAGTCTAATTATCCTATTTTAAGTATCAAAATCAAAACTAATTATAGAATTAAACTTGAACAACAGGAATTAATTCTAATATCAAATTAAACTAAAATTAAAAATAAATGAAACTGCATGGAATTAATGTAAACAGAAAGAAGAAAATCAAAGCCAAAATCTAAGAACCAGAATCAACGAACATGAGATACACTCTAACTAAACTAATCAACAAGAAATGAAAATTAAAGACTTAAGGCCCAGAAAACAAAGTTTAAACTAACAATGAATTTAAAATAATAAAGGAAAAACAGGAAGACTCACCTACGCATGGTTAAACGAGGCTGGACCCCGATTCGAGCCTCGGAATAATGTGAAACGTTTGTTCTTCACCAAGAACAAACGAAAATATTATTTCGTGACTCGAATCCAACACTGGACTCAAGAAATTGGGAAGAATTGGAGCAATTCGAACTTCTAGGGTTCTGCCATTCTACGATTTGAAATTCGAGAAACTCAGGGATGATTCGAAGGCTATGGGCTGTGGATTCGTAAAGAGGGGGTAAGGAGGTCATATGGTGTTAATTTGGTGAGATTTGGAGGTGGCGCCGCCGGACATGGCGGAGGCGGCGACCGCTGTTTTGAATATTCGACAAGTTCAGGAGGGATTCGAAGAAAACAGAGGGTGTATATGGAATGGGGAGGTGAAGGGGAAGGTATGGTGTAATTTTGGGGGTCATTAGAGAGTCGCCGCCGGCGGAGGCGATTTCTGGCCGGCGGCGGACGGCGGACGGCGGAGGCATTACACCGGTAGGTTAGAGAGTTCTGAGAGATGGTGAGGCAGGGGGGTTCTGGGGGGGGGGTGACGTTTGGACACTTAAATACTTATGGATGGGGGCTTCAGGACCGTCCGATCAAGAAACCTCGACGGTCCTGATTGAATGAGCCCAAAACGACGTCGTTTTATGATCTGGGGGGCTAGACCGAGTGAGATTTTGGGTTTGGGTTGGGTTGAGACCAGGTTGGCTTCATTTGGGCTACTGATTTATTCAGAAACTGGCCCAAAACATGGGTCCTTATTAAGACCTTTTAATTTCTTTTCATTTTTTCATTTTCTTTTCTTTTTTCCATTTTTTTTTCATTTTCAAAAATTAAAAGTAAAATGCAAAAGGACTATATTTTTTTTTCTTCCATTTTTTGTAATGTTAATTAACTAAAATATAGAAATTGGGTCCTAAATGCAAGTATGCTATTTTTGTATTTTTTATGAATTATATCACTTAAAAATGCAAACAAACACAAAATCATGCAATTAATTCCCTAAAATTCAAATAATAAAAGAAAAATCCTAATTTTAAGAATTCTATAGGAATAATTCAAGCGAGGCAAAAATCACATGCTCACACGGACCACATGGGTCAATTGTATGCAGCCTTACCCGCTGTTTTCATCGCTAGAATCCGTGATCTCCTGATTCAATTAGTCATAATAAATTTCAATATAGATAACATTAATATTTTCCGAAAATATTACACCATAAAAGCACAAGGGCTAGCTAAACCCTAGAAGTATTACTAACAATAGGTTACTAAAATTTCGGGAAAATCTCAAACTACAAAAACACGGTGTGAAACTTCGTGCTAGGGCTCTGACCAAAATATACAAAACCTCGTAAAAACCTTTCTCCATAGCCAAAGAAATCAAACTTCAAGTTTTTTTTCAACCCTAATGGAGTTTAAAGTAGATGAAGCCTCCTATCAATACCTAAAACCGAGCAAATCCACAAGGCGTGCTCAATATCCATCAGGTTTAAGGCAAGATTCAAACTTGACAATTCCTATTCTGCCAGCAGAACTCGTTACTGAAATCCTCTCAAGGCTTCCTGTGAAACCCCTCTTGCGATTCACGCGTGTTTCAAAATCTTGGCTTGCTTTAATTTCTGGTGATAAATTTATAAAGGCCCATCTTAACTTATCAGCTAATAACAAGGACTACATCGACCGTAAGGTTATTATGAGTTCCTACCCTCAGAATATATACAATCTTAAAGAATGTACTCTTAGGTCTTTATTTTATGATTCTGTTACCAAGGCTTTTGACTTGGATTGTCCCATAAAATCATATGAAAGAAGTCTTTCTTTTGTAGGTTCTGTCAATGGGTTGATTTGTCTCCGCATTCAGAACAATGACTATTTTATATGGAATCCATCAATCAGAAAGTATAAGAAATTGCCTAATCCTAGACCTGCGAAGCTGGTTGCTTACCCACGTGTATATGGTTTTGGATACGATGAGCTCGATGATGATTATAAGGTAGTAGTTAGGTTTTATCAGTATCCAAAGAATACTGGTTTCGAGGTCATATATAGTCTAAAGAGTAATTCTTGGAGAAGTGGGGATAATGGTGGCTGTGTGCGAGCAAATGGTCGAGGGATGTTTGTGAATGGGAAACTTCATTGGACTACAGATGCTGATTTTTACAATCGTAACAGCAAGAACATCATTTCTTTTGATTTGGCTGATGAGAAATGGGAAATGGTGGAGGGGCCTTGCTATGGAGAAGGAACCGATTTTTTGGAGGTGGGAGTGTTGAATAGTGATCTATCTGTCATTGAATATAGGAGACCTAATATAGATCTTTGGGTTATGACGGAGTATGGGGTTAAAGAATCTTGGATGAAAATATTGTCCATCGAGTATCATAATAATGATTTTTTGAATCCGCCTTTTCTCATGTCAAATAAAGGTGAAATTTTGGTTATGCTTGGATCAACTTTCAAGATATACAAGGATGGCTTATTCAAAAATCCTAAGTTTATTAATTTCAATGGATATTGCAAGGCGGAAATATACCTTGAAAGCCTAGTTTGTCCTTTTTCAACGAGAGGGAACTGAGGATACAACAAAAAAAAAAGGCAGAAAAAGCTTAGATCAAAACAATCGAGTAGCAAATAACTTGTAAGAGTACTTTTTCCTCAAGTTATTTTAAATTATGTTTGTTATTTTAAATATAGAAAAGACGCATAAGTAATAGGATAACTTAGTAGGAGATCTTTGTTAGTCAATTTTCCTTTATGCAGTATTTCAAGGAACACTAATTTTGTGTTCAACTTCAAACTAAATGGCTCTAAACAAATTTTTTTGTATTCTTAAATAGTGTTTCAAGGGAATGTTATATATGCCTCTAGACAAAGAAAAATAAGGAGGACCAGTAAATGGGAGTGCACATATAGACACTTCAACTTGATACAGGTGTATACTCGGATCTGACATGGCGTTATGTGTGTTGTCTTCACATTTGAGCGCATGAGATGTTACTCCAAAGCCTTTTCCAATTGAAAAAGTTGGTAATAATTTTTACCCTTATAATATAATCTACTTAGCGGGTTTTATCATGAGTCATGAGGGTGGGGTGGGGTAACAAAAACAAGAATATAAGAGAAAGAGATTTTGGGATGAAATTCGTTTAAGAGGACCTATCTAAGTAACTTTGTACTAGGATTTGACTTTTTATAAAAATAATTCTTATGCATTTAGGCTTAAGTATTAGTAGCTTAAGTATTTAACAAGGCTCATCGGTGGAGTATCACAAGTGAGACTAAAATCGTAAAAATTGTGTGGGGTAGCCACTATTTAAAGTGGTATTTACTTTTTATCCACCATTTTTAATGCTGAGCAAAACTAGCCACTAGTCTATTAAAATTAATATGAAAAGACAGAGTTACCCTTTCCTTCCCAAACAGAATTACAGTGGATTGGACCAGAATATTTACGCAAAATTCTCTCACCATCCAAACACGATCCCCCACTTCAAACAAAGACATTCACAACTTTTTGAGTGTGTGTGTGTGCAGAAGGAGGACAGCTGCTATGGCAATGGAAATAGCTATTCGGAGGCTTTCATCTACAGTTGACAAACCCATTAAGCGTCTCTACAATGGTGGCTCTCTATATTACATGGTTTGTCTTTGTTTAGTAGTAGTATCAGTTTTTTCCTAAAGTTAATTTTTCTTAACCGTAAGCTCGTGATGAATTTGAATTAGTGTGTTATTTGAACTTATACTCGTCCCTTTTAGCTTCTGACTTGAAAGCCTTAACTTACAGTTACACGTTCAAAAGTTAAGGACAAGCAGTCCTTAACTTACAGTTACAAGTTCAAAAGTTAAGGACAATAGGTCCTTAACTTTGATTTCCAAGTTCAAAAGTTAAGGACAGACAGTCCTTAACTTACAGTTACACGTTCAAAAGTTAAGGACAAGCAGTACTTAACTTACAGTTACAAGTAGAAAAGTTAAGGACAATAGGTCCTTAACTTTGACTTACAAGTTCAAAAGTTAAGGACGCTTGGTCTTGAAGTTTGAGTTCCAAGTTCAAAAGTTAAGGACATGTAGTCCTGAAGTCCTGAACTTAGAGTTTCAAGTTCAAAAGTTAAGGACATGTAGTCCTGAAGTCCTGAAGTTAAGGACATGAGCAGAAGGGTATTTTTGTCCGGGCAGTTAAAGTTTATTAAACCAGTGGCTAAAGACTAAAGACATTTAAAATACTGGCTTTAAAATAAAGGCATGAGCTGTTAGTGGCTATTTGTGCACATTGCCCAATCGTAAAAATTGTGTGGGGTAGCCACTATTTAAAGTGGTATTTACTTTTTATCCACTATTTTTAATGCTGAGCAAAACTAGCCACTAGTCTATTAAAATTAATATGAAAAGACAGAGTTACCCTTTCCTTCCCAAACAGAATTACAGTGGATTGGACCAGAATATTTATGCAAAATTCTCTTACCATCCAAACACGATCCCCCACTTCAAACAAAGACATTCACAACTTTTTGAGTGTGTGTGTGTGTGCAGAAGGAGGACAGCTGCTATGGCAATGGCAATAGCTATTCGGAGGCTTTCATCTACAGTTGACAAACCCATTAAGCGTCTCTACAATGGTGGCTCTCTATATTACATGGTTTGTCTTTGTTTAGTAGTAGTATCAGTTTTTTCCTAAAGTTAATTTTTCTTAACCGTAAGCTCGTGATGAATTTGAATTAGTGTGTTATTTGAACTTATACTCGTCCCTTTTAGCTTATGACTTGAAAGCCTTAACTTACAGTTACACGTTCAAAAGTTAAGGACAAGCAGTCCTTAACTTACAGTTACAAGTTCAAAAGTTAAGGACAATAGGTCCTTAACTTTGATTTCCAAGTTCAAAAGTTAAGGACAGACAGTCCTTAACTTACAGTTACACGTTCAAAAGTTAAGGACAAGCAGTACTTAACTTACAGTTACAAGTAGAAAAGTTAAGGACAATAGGTCCTTAACTTTGACTTACAAGTTCAAAAGTTAAGAACGCTTGGTCTTGAAGTTCGAGTTCCAAGTTCAAAAGTTAAGGACATGTAGTCCTGAAGTCCTGAACTTAGAGTTTCAAGTTCAAAAGTTAAGGACATGTAGTCCTGAAGTCCTGAAGTTAAGGATATGAGCAGAAGGGTATTTTTGTCCGGGCAGTTAAAGTTTATTAAACCAGTGGCTAAAGACTAAAGACATTTAAAACACTGGCTTTAAAATAAAGGCATGAGCTGTTAGTGGCTATTTGTGCACATCGCCCACTAAAATCCCCTTTTTAATGTTCAAGTGCAACTCTAAATGAGAAGGTAAGAATGTAAAATTAACTGAAAAATGGAATTCTAAAACTCCATTTCAAGTCTGCCTCTATTTGTAATGCTATATAGTTTTTGCCCTATTCGCAGTACCAAATAAAAAAATCTGTAGCTGTATGTTTGTGTGTTAATTCAGGTGGGAGTGTTGCCAAGTGATCTTTCAAACTTTCGTGATTGTAGGGAAACTCATTTACATGTTTGGATTATGAAGGAGTATAGGATTAAAGAATCTTGAACAAAGATGTTTACCATTAAGTATCTTGATAATCCTTAAGAGTACGATTTTTCGTTATTACGAACCTTATTCATGTCAAATAAAGATGAAATTTTGATTTACAATTCGAATGATGACTTGTTGAAACGTTATTGATATTGATGACCGGTTTGAGATGGAAATCTACGTTGAAAGCCTAATTTGTCCTTTTTCTAGAGAAGTGACTAAGGTTTCAACAAAAACAAAGGTTGGAAAAGCTCAGATGAAGCATGTGTTGATACACACAAAAAAGTGAACATAATCATAAATTCGTAGTGGAACGGGACATGGAATACAATATGCAAGGTAGTGGAAGACTACAAAACAAGATTGAAGAGTGTTATGGTTCTATGGGAACCTCCAGATAGCAATCAGTGGAAAATTAACACAGACGACAGCTTCATCGCAAACTTAGGCAAAGCAAGCTGGGGGTGTTGTTAGGAAAAGAAATGGTCACTTGGTGAAGGCCTTCTCCGCACTAGTGCATTTCTTAACTAACAACTACTCTGAAGTGCAAGCGGCTCTATTTGGTATTCTTTGGTGTTGCGACCATAACTGTCAAGATCTAAGCTTGGAACTGGATTCTCTTCTAGTTGTCAACATGATTTTAGGGACATACAATACCCCATGGAGACTTAAAGAAGACGTTACTCTAATACAACAAAAAGTACAACAACATGGTATCAAGATCATGCATTGCTACAGAAAAGGGAATGAAGTGGCCGACGCTTTGTCCAAACACGCTACTACACTCAGTAAGCAGGTTATTTTCCTTAACGAAAATGACCTACCTACAGAGGCCAAAAGAGCCATTACTATGAATAGATTGCAGGTCCCAAATTTCAGAATTAGGCCAAGAAAACACTCAGGATGGACCTTTGAGCCACCTTAAATGATAAAGGAAGGGCTACTGCTGAGCTGAACTCACATCCCATCATAGTAGCTCTCTTATACTTGTAAAGGCCTAGCCATTTACATTTCTGTTGGCAGTGCTCCAATGGGAGGTTTTGGGTCCCCCTCCTTTGTACTATTTTGCTAATGAATAAACAGGGTAGCGGTCAATGCCAAACCCCCCAACACCACAGGAGATGAAAACCTGGGTGGATGGTTTAAATAAATAAATAAAAAGAATCATAAATTCGTATTCTATGACCCTATATACCAAAAAAAAAAATGAATCCAACAGTTATAGAGAAGTAATGAGTATTAGTCACTAGGTCATTTTCTATGGACCCACGAAAAACCAGGCCAATCAGAGTCCGTTAAAGAAATTCTACAAATTAGAATGTACTAATATACATAAAAAAGTGGATATAATTATAAATTCTTGTTGCATGACCACAAAATGCCATGAGTAAGGAGAAAGCATTTTTGAAAGCTTCTATAGCCTATATATATATATATATATATATATATATATATATATTCAATGTAAAGTTTATTTTTGCTAATAATGAAGTTAAAAAAACAATGAAGCAGTACTCAATAGTGACGATTTGTATAAATCTTCAGACAAAGTGATAACTTAAGAAGGAGATAGTCGATGTGTAAGGAAATCTACAAGAGTAACAGAGTAAGATAAAATTGAAATTTAATTTAATTTAATATAATTTCTCTGCACTTTTCGTGTTGTTTTTATTATATTTGCTTAGACTGTATTTTCTTGTATAATGTATACGGTCAGAATCAGGGAAGACTGATTTTGAGGTTTCTATGGCATCTCGAGCCTGGCCTCGACAGGCTCGAAGCACAGTCCGGGGCTCGTCCCCGAAGCACTCGCCTCGAGAGGGTATATCGAAGACTTGTCATAGGATACCTCGAGGCAGCATGAAATTCGACGACCATCATGGAAAGGCGGGAAATTTCCAAGGGCAGGTGACCAGAACTGACAGGGCCTGCAAGAATAGGACAAATCAGTACTGAGCCATTATATAGTTGTACCAATAGACTTTTTCCGTCATTATTAGACATGTACTGTGTTGGGACCCCCCCTCCTATATAAAGGGGACCCTTGTAATCTTGTAAGGGGATCGGATTATTATTGAACACATTGAATACAATACAACATTCTCTGCTCTTTGCTACCATAACTGTTTTTCACATTTATTGCTCATTCATTCATTGTTCATTCACTGTTCATTTGTTGTTCTTCATTTATTGCTTATTATTAACCACAAAAGTCCATCTTTGAGGCCCTCATTATCATTGATTCTTCATCAATTGTTCATTGCTATTAGCCCCGTCTAGCCTCGAGGCCCTGCTCCAGCTAGCTCGAGGCCCAGCCTTGTGACCCTATCGGTTTGCATTCCTTATTTTCTTTACTTACACTTAGCATCCATTGCCTAGCGACTAGTATTAAAATAAATTATATATTTTTATAACCATGATCACGCCCAACTCTAGTCCTAAAAAGGATAAGTGGTCGCTGCAAATATAATCCGGTCTAAAAGTCCGGAGTCGAATCCCACAGAGAACTAAGGCTTAGCTATATCTGTTTAATATCACTAAAAAGACGAGTTTGAACAATTTTATAAATTATAAAGATTGAGATTTATATTTCTAACTAATTAACTAGCAAATACTAGAAAACGGTAAAATTATCAACTAACGAGACAAAGGGTTGGAGACTAAATTAAGGAGGTCTAGAGTTATGATTTCCCCAATTGTCGGAATCCTTCTAGCTATGTTCCCTACAATTTTGCCAATGATATTCTCTACTGATCGTGAGCACTTTAGGTGTCGTAATTCTCTCTCGAGCAACTACGACAATTTACTACACATATTCTCTCGAACTACGCTAGTTGGCTTTATCTAACCGCTCATTATGACCACGTCAAGGCTTTGTTATTTCTAAACCTACCTTTAAACCCGCTGTATTGATTTCTCACATACGTTAGGAGTGACGTTGTTCAACAACCACCTAACTATGTATCCTTTCTCAAGCAACACAAAATAAATAGGCACAATCAATCGATGGCCATTCAATCAACAACAATAAACACGTAGTTGAACAAGTAGAGAAATCTAACCGCTCAATTATAAAAAAACATAACAAGAATTTATCCTACAAAAGGTTCTATCAAAACCCTAGATAACAAATTAGTTATTCATAATAGTATGTAATACTACAATACTAAAAGTCATAACCAACAACGAAAAATAGGAAGAGGAAGGAAAAACTCGTTGAAGAATTCCCCGCCTTACTCCTATTGTGTCTCTGCCTCCATAAGTCGAATCTGTGTCAAAAATTGGTCTCCTTAGCCTCCTTAGGTCTAAATTATGTCAAAAGTGTGTCCAATCTCTTAAAATACTGTTTTTCCGTGTATATATACCAAGTAGGGTTGGGCCCAAACAATTATACCTTCTCGTGCGCGAAAAAGGACAATTTTTCACGTCTGGACAGCCGCAGCCGCGGTCAACCGCGGTACGGACGCGGTATTTGGCAAGTGTACTGCCTCAGCCTGCCTTAGGTCCGAGGTCGCGGTTTCGACCGCGTTTTTTGCCCTGTTCCTTTTGGAATTTGGAAAAACGTAAAACATGAAAATTGTAGCCCTTTGAGTTAGCTTTCCAACCATAAATTGTGGAGCCCAAATGGAGTTATGAGTGAAAAGTTATGTATATTTTACTAGACAGTCCACAATATGCCTACTCGATTCTTTGTTTTGTTGCTCTATCATCCGTTGATCCCCGAATACGATCCCGGCTTAATTCCTTGGGCTTTTATTCAGACATCAAAGCTCCAAATCACTTGAATCCATTCCATAACATCTACATAGCTCGTAATCACTCCTACAAGGCATAAAACACACACTTAGTGCAAAACACTAGCGATTAAAGCGCAAACTCAACTAAAGTGCAGTAAATTAGAGTGTTATAATTGACTAAAATACTGTGATGACCCGGCCCGTCGTCACGTGAGTTACCGCCCCGTTTTTCCCATTTTTTGCTTCCTCATATTTTATTATAAGAGTCTTGAGTGAACGAGTCGATTTGGATTGGTTTTGAATGGAAATGAGACACATAGTCTCTTTAAGGAAGGTTTGTATTGGAAAAGTCAACCGGATGTTGACTTGTGAGTTAGAGGGCTCGGATGTGATTTTCGGTGATTTGGTTAGCTTCGGAGGATGATTTGTGACTTAGGAGTGTGATCGGAATTGGTTTTGGAGGTCCGGTGTAGAATTAGGCTTGAATTGGCGAAGTTAGTATTTTGGCAAATTTCGGTTGATGGGTGAGATTTTGATCTAAGGGTCGGAATGGAATTCCGAGAGTTGATGTAGCTTCGTTAGGCGATTTTGGGTGTGTGTGCAAAATTTCAGATCATTCGGAGGTGTTTTGGTTGGGTTTTTGATCGAATGCGAGTTTCGGAAGATTTGGATGAACTTAGGCTTGAATTTGATGTAATTTGATGGTTTAGGTGTTATTTGTAGTGTTTTGATGATTCGAGCAAGTTTGAATAAGGTGTTGGATCATGTTTGTGCTTTTTGTTGAGGTCCCGGGGGCCTCGGGGTGATTTCGAATGGTCAATCGGACCAATTTCGGCCTTTGAAGGTTGCAGGTTTTTCCAGCTATTTGTTGCAGAGATTTTGTTCAACGCGATCGCGGGGGTGATGTCGTGATCGCGTATAAGCAACTGGAGAGATAAGAGATTTGTTCAATGCGATCGCGTTCAAGTTTTTGCGATCGCAGAGGGTCATCAGTTAATGCATCGCGATCACAGTAGTGTCTGTGCGATCGCATAGAAGGAATTCGAGGGCAGGTCGCTTTGTTCTTTGCGATCACGTCCGGGGGCCCGCGTTCGCATAGCTTAAGAGTAATGTGCATCGCGATCGCAGGGATTTTCATGCGATCGCATAGGGTAAAAATTCACCTGGGCAGAATGGTTTTAATAACATTTCATCCGCGAACCAAGTCCTATTTCCACCATTTTTGAGTAACCTTGAGAGCTTTTGACGAGGATTAAAGAGGGTTTTGACTGGGAATCGATTGGAGGTGAGTCTTATGGCCTAGAAACATCATTTAATTGTGGATTCAACACTTAAATTCATGGAAATTTGATTAAAAAGGGAAGAATTAGGGCTTGACTTTTGAAATGAAAATTTGGGGTTTGATGGGTCAATTGGGCTCGGATTTGGGAGTTTTTGGTATGTATAGACTCGTGGCGAGACGAGGAATCCGGTGATGTGAATTTTCTGATTTTTCGAGAAGTGGGCCTGGGGCTCGGATTTTGCCAACTTCGTGAATTTCGATATTTTTTCGAGTCTTTTCGATTGGGTTGTGTTCCCTTAGCCTATTGTAATGTATTCCTTGTGGTTTTGATCAGATTCTACGCACGAGGAGGTTGATTCGTGAGGCAAGGGCATAGCGAGCTAGGATTTTGGCCGGCTTGAGGTGAGTAATGATAGTAAATGATATCTTGAGGGTTTGAAACCCTGGATTTGCACAACGTAGTGCTATATTAAGGTGAAACACGCGCTTAATGGTGAGCGCGGGGTTGTTACTACTGGGGATTGCGACTTGGTCCGTCCCGGTTGATATTTTACCGCGTATTTGACTGAGCTGTTTTGTTTATCAGTATGATTTGGGCTTATTGCCATGTTTTGGGCTTAACGCCGATTATTTGACTCCTTCGGGGATTGTTTTCACTAGTTCCTCACTACTTGATACGTTATTTGAACTCAGTCCTAATGATTATACTGTTTTGCAAACTCAGCCACTTTAATTGAATTCTGAGATTTTAAGGATATTTTACTGTTGTTTGGGCTGAGACTATTATGTTATTGATGCCCGAGGGGTTATGATGTTCTGGACTGAGTGAGGCTTTCAGGCCTTGAGCGTGATGTGAGGAGGCTTTTCAGGCCTCGAGTGTTGTGAGGAGGCTTTCAGGCCTCGAGTGTATTGTGAGGAGGCTTTCAGGCCTCGAGTGATAGTGAGGAGGCTTTCAGGCCTCGAGTGTGATGTGAGAAGGCTTTCAGGCCTTGTGATTTTATAGCGCTTGGGCCGTAAGGGGCCCCTCCGGAGTCTGCACACCCACAGTGAGCGCGGGTACCCATGTGATATGAGAGTGAGCCCGAGGGGCTGATATTATGTTGAGTGATTGATACTGAGCCCGAGGGGCTGATACTGTTCTGAGCGATTGATACTGGGCCCCGAGGGGCAGATTCCTACTCACTATTTACTTGTTGTTTTACCTAATTTACCTGATTTTTAAAGGAGATTTCATTCGACTCTTTATTGTTCCACTGTTTTACTGTTTTTACTGCCTGATATAGAATTGCTTTGTGCAGTTATGTGTTTTCATGCCTTCAGTTATTATTTATTATTATTACTCACTGGGTCGGAAGTACTCACATTACTCCCTGCACCATGTGTGCAGATTCAGACATAGCAGAGTCCGCACCTGAGCGCTGATTTCCTTCCAGACCAGGCAGCGATTTGGAGATACGAGATAGCTGTTGACGTCCGCAGCCCCTTGTCTCCCCTATCTTATATCACTTATGTTTTCTTCTGACTATTGTACCGGATATTACTCTTTGTAGACTTATAGCAAACTCTGTAGTAGCTCATGGCTTGTGACACCCCGGTTTGGGCTGTGTCGAGATGGTTTTCCTTTGTTCTATCGCTGATTCCGCATTAGTGACTATATTAAGCATGTGTTAGAACTGTTAATATTAATTAATTGCTTTGAAAGAGGTGTTGCGTTGTTCTGGCTGGCCTTGTCTCCACGAGAGGCGCCATCACGATCGGGTTTGGGAATTGGGTCGTGACAAATACGTAATTATAGTCTATCATCAACACCCCACACTTAAACCATTGATCGTCCTCAAGCAATCAAACTACACTTTATATAGACACGACCTTTTTATATAATTCTCCTAACTCATCACACCAAGAGTATTTAAAATAGACTAAGCACAAAAGTATAACATGTTCACCTCAAGATTTGACTCACAATTACCACGCATTATTCACAATTCACCCACTTACTCTAAATAGAGGTCACTGATATTACCTTTCCTTCATGAATCAAATGCCCTCACACAACAAAAGAGAGTAGTTCCACACAATAAAATTTAAGAACACTTAGGAACTCAAGATAGAAAGAATTCACTCGCTCTCAAAAATAACATTCATATGCTACAAAAGATGCACCATAGGCTTACCCGTAGTGTACTACTCCACTAATCGAGATTATTCAATCTAGGATTAATTAGGACTTTATTTGGTTGTAATGTAGGCTACGGGACGGGTAGGATACATTTAGATAGAAGATTGACTACACCTCACTAAGCACTTTAGTACATATACTTTGACATTCAAACCCCATACTTATGTCAAACCAAAACTCCACCTTCACATCAATGTATATTACCCCATTCTTCTTTAAGCACACTTACATCAAGAGCCACCACTTATCAAGGAATTTTTTTTTTCACAACAATCCAACTATTTTTTTTTCAATTCAAGTGGCTCTTACTTTTTTCAAACAGTGCACCTTTCTCCTTATTTCATTAGTTCCACTCAAAAGCCAAACCAACCACCCCACACTTTAACTTTTACACAGTTCATAATAATTCAAGTGCTCATGAGAGGTTAAAAGGTTCAAATAGATGATTAATTCAAACAAATGGGAAAGGCTTGTAATGTGGTTGCCAAACAAACAAGATTACAGGCTCAGAGGGGTTAACTACGATACATAACAATTAGGTGGGTAAAATATACATACCTGGCTCAACAAAGAAACGCCTATATCACTTCCAAGACTGAACAAAACTACTATTTCGCTTTGCAAACACACAGGGCAAGTTCTAGGCATCAAATGCAATGCACAGAATATAACAAATCCTTACACACACATGGCACATAACTCACTCAGGATTGGTTTCATCAAGACACTCTAGTCAAAGCAGTTAAGTAAAGTTAAGATCATACAATTTAAGGTACTAATACAAGAGTCAAAAACTGAGCCTAAACGTCACAACCAGGGTAATTACTATTCTCAAGGCATAACAAAGTTAAGAGATATCGTTGCAATTCAATTCAAAACACAACACAATGGCTCCTATTCCTAAAAGAAATACTAACTACACCCGGTTCAAACAAAACCCTTGGAAAAGAACCGCGGCACAAAGAAAAACCAAAGGGTAATTACTACACTACCTAACAAAAGAAAATCTTTTTGTCCTTTTTTTTCTTTAGACTTAAATCCCTCAAGAAAATTTTCTAGGATATGCATCGTCGGGAAAAGTCCAATCTTTTTTTTAAAAGCATTATTCAATTAAACTAACACAGCTAAAGTAGCATAGAAAGTCACCTAGACAATCTCCTCACCCCACACTTAAAATTGTGCATTGTCCCCAATGCACATCATAACTATAAGAGGGTAAAATAAACTCCCTGGTAGGCCAAAGGCCGAAGTACTAGCAGCTCATGGGGTACTCAGACTTCTCCCATGCTTGGCCCTTCGTGCGGGTACCTCACACTTAGTTCCAACCATCTGGTTTGCTGTTGCATCCATCCAATAGCTTTGCTTTCCATGCTCCTGGAAAATCAAAAATTGACACTACAAAAATAATACAATTAAAAAATAACACAAAATAAATAAAAGAAAGCAGTAAAGCTGGGTTGCCTCCCAACAAGCGCTTGATTTAACGTCGCGGCACGACGTGAATCACTTTCTGCCTCCACCTTGAGCTTATGAATTGAACCCCCAATTTGGCGTCAAGTTTTCGACTATGCTCCAGGGGTGGAGGAACAAATCTAATTGGCCCAAGCAACCTTTGTACTATTCTACACTTCTTGGCTTTTTGATGAGGTATGTAGTCCTGTCTTTCTGGCAAGAAAAATTCCAGAATGTAGGCACCTTGTTCCTCATTCCTTGATTTCTCAATCGGCTCGGATAACTCTATTTCCATATCGTCATCCAAGCACAATGTAGAAAAATGTTTGGAGTGAGGACCAATGCGCTCACACACATGAACTTCAGGACTTTCAGCATCCTCAACATCAATAATACTAGAGTCAACAAAATTTATATCCTCAATGTCCTTCGCTGACTCTAGTCTCACGTCTTCAACATCGACATCCTCAAATTGTAGTCGGCTCGGTTGTTGATGTTCTACTCTAACCTCCTCAATTAGCACCTCACATTCACGCTCTTCTTGGCTCCTATCCCCAAAATTGGCTTGCTGAGCATTAAAAGCTTCAACCACTTGACTCACTTGAGCCTCCAAGTTGCGAATAGTTGCATCTTGCCTTTCTATCTGCAATTGTTTCTCATTATTTTGTTCCAGAAGGTACTTTAACATATCCTTGGTCTCCTTCAGGTCCGCATCCCCAGGTTCTTTATTCCTATTAACTTCACAAGAAAAGGTAGAATCATCATAGTAAGGGGTTGGGGGAAGATAAGAAATATAAGCACAACCATGAAAGTGACCATTTTTACCACCACACACATCACACACATTCCACAAATAAGATTGAGTTGGTGCACATAACTCACTCTCGGAAATATTTTTATAATTTTTATACGGGTGGTTTCCTTCACAATATGTATGAGGATCAATAGTAGAACTATCTACACCTAAATTCACATAATTCCAAGATGTCATGTTTCTCAAATCATTACTTATAATAAAATAAAAATAAAAATACAAAAAAAAAACAAAAAAAAGTTCAAACTCGAAACCTAGCAATATATACAGCTACAACTACACCGTTAGTTCCGCGGCAACGACGCCAAAATTTGATCACGCCCAACTCTAGTCCTAAAAAGGTTAAGCGGTCGCTGCAAATATAATCCGGTCTAAAAGTCCGGTCTCTGCCTCCTTAGGTCGAATTTGTGTCAAAAATTGGTCTCCTTAGCCTCCTTAGGTCTAAATTATGTCAAAAGTATGTCCAACCTCTTAAAATATCATTTTTCCATGTATATATACCAAGTAGGGTTGGGCCCAAACAATTATACCTTCTCCTACGCGAAAAAGGACAATTTTTCACGTCTGGACAGCCGCGGCCACGGTCAACCGCGGTACGGACGCGGTATTTGGCAAGTGTACTGCCTCAGCCCGCCTCAGGTCCGCTGTCGCGGTTTCGACCGCGTTTTTCACCCTGTTCCGTTTGGAATTTGGAACAACGTAAAACATGGAAGTTGTAGCCCTTTGAATTAGCTTTCCAACCATATATGTTTACTAGACAGTGCGCAATATGCCTACTCGATTCTTTGTTTTATTGCTCTATTATCTGTTGATCCCCGAATACGATTCCGGCTTAATTCCTTGGGCTTTTACTCAGACTTCAAAGCTCCAAATCACTTGAATTCATTCCATAACATCTACATAGTTCGGAATCACTCCTACAAGGCATAAAACACACACTTAGTGCAAAACACTAGCGATTAAAGCGCAAACTCAACTAAAGTGCAGTAAATTAGAGTGTTATAATCGACTAAAATACGTAATTATAGTCTATCATCAAACCACAATATCAAATATTATTGTAGTTACCATTTTCAAGGTAAACAGTTTGGCGCCACCGTGGGGCTAAAAATAATAGTGATTGTTTTGGTGCTAGTTTTCTAAAAACACAAGTTATTCTTCACACTTTTTCTTGTCCAAGAATCTCTAATTTCAGGTCAAAATGTCTAACTCAGCAAATGCACCCGAAAACAACGGTATTGGGCTTCAGGGAGAAAATGGTGCAAATGCCGGTGTACCACCGCAAATCCCAGGGGGCGCCCCAGCAGATGCCGCTGTACCGCCGCAAAACCCAGTGGAGGCACCAGCGCAAATCTCCGTCGATGTGAGCTCACGGAATGCTGTGCATGTTGATGTAAGCTCTCCTGCCGACGGAAATGTGCACGGTGAGGAAATAGACGTTAGTCTTCAAGTCATCTTTGAAATGTTGCAAGCACAACAAGTGGCTATTGCTCAGCTACAAAGTCACTCAAAAAACTCCAAGCACAGTAGCACCGGAAGCGGCTCCTCGAGTCGAGCAGGCGCCGGAGAGATCGAGTAACAACGGGTCAGTAACAGGCCCCGCTATAATGAAGATGCTCGAGGATCTCACCAAAAGATTGAATCAGGAGAAAAGAAGATAGGGAATAACGATAAAAATGTGGAGACTTATAACTCGAGGATCGATCAGATCCCGGGCGGACCTCCGATTCTGAAGGGCGTAGATTCAAAGAAGTTCATACAGAAACCATTCACACCGAGTGCGGCTCCGAAGCCCATCCTGAAGAAATTCAGAATGCCCGATGTCCCGAAGTATAACGGGACCACGGACCCCAATGAGCACATCACTGCTTATACTTGTGCTGTAAAAGGGAATGACTTACAGGACGACGAAATTGAGTTTGTCCTGTTGAAGAAATTTGGAGAAACACTGTCGAATGGGGCTATGATGTGGTATCATAACCTTCCCCCAAATTCAATAGATTTATTTGCCATGTTAGCAGATTCTTTTGTGAGGCCACACGCTGGTGCCATCAAGGTCGCCACCAGGAAGTCCGATGTCTTCAAAATCAAGCAGAGAGATAACGAGATGCTAAGGGAATTTGTATCTCGCTTTCAAATGGAACGAATGGAATTACCACCAGTCTCCGATGACAGGGAAGTACGGGCCTTCACTCAAGACTTGAACGAACAAAGCTCGATAGGTTCGAGACAACTAAAATAAAATTTGATCGAATATCCCGCCGTGACCTGGGCGGATGTGCACAACAGGTATCAATCGAAGATCAGGGTCAAAGATGACCAATTAGGAGCCCCCTCGGGCTCAGTATATCCTAGTAGGCTCTCAACAAAGGAACAAAGGTTTACGGAAAAGGGAGTCAAGGTCGAACAAGGAAAGATACCAGCCGTATGTAGAAGATCGAAGAAATGCATCGAGGCGTAACATGCCTCGGGGAGATCGAAGGATAGATCGAGGTCAAAATTCTCGGGGACTCATGAGTATAGCCGGGTTCGATAGGCACACTGCGCCGGTAGAGGAACCCCGGCTATCTGAGTATAACTTCAAAATCGATATCTCGGGCATCGTATCGGCCATAGGTAAAATCAAAGATACTAGGTGGCTGAAACGCGTATTATCAGACCCTTCACTGAGGAACCCTAACTTGATGTGTAACTATCACGGCACTCACGATCATAGGACCGAGGACTGCAGGCAGCTTCGGGAAGAGGTAGCCCGACTGATCAGCGAAGGGCACCTTCGAGAATTCCTCAGCGACCAAGCTAAAAACCAATTTCGGGAAAAAGAGGCGAGCAGGAAAACGAACCAGAAGAACCACAGCACATCATCCATATGATCGTCGGAGGGGTCGACGCCCCACAGGGGCCTGTTTTCAAACGGACAAAAATATCCATCACTAGGGAAAAGTGAACTCGAAGTTACATACCAGAGGATGCTCTCACGTTCAGCGAAGAGGACATCGAGACCTTGTCTCAGCCTTATAATGACGCACTGGTAATTTCTTTTCTTTTGAAAAAAATTCAAATTAAATGTGTGCTTGTGGATCCAGGTAGCTCGGCCAACATAATCAGGTCGAGGGTGGTGGAGCAGCTCGGACTGCTCGACCAGATTGTACCCGCCTCTCGAGTCCTCAATGGATTCAACATAACGAGCGAGACGACAAAAGGGGAAATTGTCCTCCCGGTCAACGTAGCCGGTACAATCCAAGATACCAAGTTTCATGTCATCGAAGGTGACATGAGATACAATGCCTTACTTGGAAGGCCATGGATACACAGTGTGAGGGCAGTACCATCTACCCTGCATCAAACGATGAAATTTCCAACCAAGGATGGAGTAAAGGCAGTGTACGGGGAGCAGCATGCAGCGACGGAGATGTTCGCGGTGCACGACATGGCACCAGCATCGACACCATCCACCTCGAAGGAGCATTTAGACAAACAAACAGCCGGACAGCAACCACAACCTACATTCTCAGTCACATCCGAACGAGTGAATAAAGGACCGTACCGCATCCCCGGAACAAGCAATTGAAATTTATCGAGGCTCGAACGCCATCATTAAGGTACAAACCCTCTCCTATTTTATTTATGTTTTATACTAGGCGAAATACATAAATGGCCCCTCCAAGTTGTCCACAACGGTCATTTGAACACCTCAACAGACGTATTTATCAAGTAGACACCTCAAGTTATTTTTCAGTGTATCTCTTAAACACTTCAAAGTGACATGGCAAAATGTGTGTACTACACTCGCCTTGCAGCAAGTGAAGCCTTTCAAAATTATGTTTATTTCTTTTTTTTTAATTTAACTGGTGGAGCCCACTTTTCCTCACTCTTTGTGTATCTCAACTGATGCCAACGTGGCATCTATGACCAGTAAGAAAAACACACATCACTAAAGAAAAAAAACAAACTGAAGGACCCCAGAGATGAAGACTGTCACTTTCTCCACCCAACATTTCGTCGCTGATGAAAACCGCCGGAATTATTGAATTGCAGCCGAGACATTCTTTTCAGTTGCCATCCACTGCAAGTTTCAGCAAGCACTTTTAGATTTGCCATCTTCTCTACATCAACGACGGGTTTCTGCTGCTGCTCTTTTCTTCTTCTTCTTTTTTAAATCTAAAAATAGTGATGTTTGAAAAGCCCTTTCCTGATATATACCAGCCCTACTTACAGTAGCCAAACTCACCATTGTTGCAGTAGCCCTCACAAGAAGGGTGCTCTAGTAGCCTTGTCCTCTTCATCTTCAAAAATCGCAAAGCCACCTGCATCACTGCTTACGATTGTCCTCCATCGGCGACTATTAATGCCCATTAATTCCTCAGGTGGATTTTGGTCGTGGTAGTGGCATGGTGGTGAAGCAGCAGTCAACGCTTCTTTCATTCCTAGTTGATAATTTTTCTATTGAATATGAAGTATATTCTTTAAAAATTAATTGGTGTTGACTGTAATTTTGCCTTTCTCGTGAGAGGCAACGAGACAGAAGGGGATTGGTCGGAAGAGGTCTTCTTTGACATCGGAAGATGAAGTTGGAGGTGTGGGGAGGGGGGGAGGAGGAGGAGAAAGGGCGCTGGAGAAGGGTTTTTTCTTCTTTAAATTTATTTTGTTTTTTTGGTTAATTTGTGTTACGTTTTAATTACAAATTACACATGTCGTTCACTGATTGGCTCATTTGTCAAGTGTAACTCACGCATATGGTATGCTGTACCGGGGTGTCTATTTGATTTACTTAACAATCACTTAAAGTGTCTAGCTGGAAATGCTCTCAGTTGAGGTATTCAAATGACCGTTGTGGACAACTTGGAGGGGCCATTTATGTATTTCGCCTTTATACTAACTTATTGCAGGTGCTCGATTGAGAGGAATCGAAGCGCCCTCCAGCTCGAAGATCTTGGGTTTTAAAGCATGCGTTGCGCTCTTTTTCCCTTAGATCGGATTTTATCCCGAATGGATTTTACCGGCAAGGTTTTTAACGAGGCAACATCCATATGCTACCTAAGGAGAACTCATCAAGTATTCGAGGCTTCTCTTTAATCAACCTCAAATACTGGGGGGCATCACCCCAGGAGGTTACCTCTTGTAATAAACCGAGCTATGCCTAGGAGGACCTCGATAGGAGAATGTTGTATTAGGCCAAACGGCCAAATGAACCGTGTCCATGTAGAATAATCGAGCCTCCAAAAGCAAAAAACATGTACGCATATATCAAGTGATTAAGGAACCCTTTCGCTTATCAAAACACTTTTTACCTCAAAGAAGTTCACTACTTTCTCATAAAGCGGCTCAAGGTCCAAAACTCTTGAACACTCGGGAACTGTCATCAACAGTCAGTTTATCGGGCCATCGAACAATTGAATTCGTAAAACCTCGATCAGGCAACTTCGAGCTCATAAGCCCTTAGTGAGGCAACATCAAATTAAAAGACCTCAGCAAGGCATGACCGAGCTCATAAGACCTCAATGAGGCAATACCGAACTCATAAGACCTCAATGAGGCAATACCGAGCTTAAAAGACCTTAAAAAGGCATACTCAAATTTATAAGACCATAAAAAGGCATAACCCCGATATTAAGGCCAAGGCTGTATATCAAACTTATAAGACCCCTAAAAAGGCATACCCTCGATATAGACGCCAAGGTCACCACACACGGGGAATAAAGGCTACGGCCAAACATAAAGACTACGGTCGAACTAAAAGGCTACCCAAATTAACGCGGCTCGGAGACGCCCGACTGCCGCCATAGAACTAAAGGCCTCCAAATACTTCAAAAATACTTCGAAAAGAACTGGTTAATCAGGCTACCCTCGGCATAAGCAAAAGAGCTTCGATCATATCATCTCCAAACAATGAAAAGGCTTCGAGACAATCAGCCTTCAGCAAAAAGGCTTCGAAAAATCAGCCTTCAAGAGAACCTCCCGAGGTACTCAATTATCGTCACATATCGACTCATAATCGAGGTTCTTATTTGAGCTGTCGAAGAGTCAGACGAACGTAAAACATGCCAAGGCATTATCGAGTCTTTAGCCAAAAAGAGGGAAAACTATAGCCATATTAGAGGTCGCATCGACCCAATCTAAAAAGAGCCTAAGGTCTAACGCGTAAGGGCCTAAGGGCCAGACTAAAGAGCCTAAGGGCCAATGCGTAAGAGCCTACGGGCCAGCCTAAAAGAACCTAAGGGTCAATGAGCCTGAATCAAAACTTGATTTGAGGACCGAGCCCTGAACGGTCAAACTATTATCAATTGTTCATCGAACACAACCTAAGGGTTCTCATCTAAAAATCCAACATATCGGACTAACTGTCGGCAGGCATCGAAGCTCAAAACATAAACAGAGACACAAGCAAGTGGGAATTTATATAAAGGGAAAGCCAAAGGTTTCCTCTTCTATTATTATAAATAATGGAATAAAGATCCATTTACAACACTCCCACGAGGAGCCCGATGCAAAGAACAAGAAATAAAAATATAATCTACCGCCGGAGTCACATGACCAGACGGAGCTCCCTCAAGTTGTGCCTTCAACGGCTCGGCCCTCGACCCTCGGAACATCAACCCCTCCCTCCCCCTCGGGGACTTCCCCTTCATTTTCATCATCCTTCAAGTTGCTGGTGGAATCACTGGCTGAACCATCAATGGAAGAAAGCAGAGTTGCCGATTCTTCCTCTAGGGCCTTCACCCTCTCGATCTCGGCAGGCAAATCGATGCCCCCTGCATACATATCCTCGAGAGCCTATCTCTGAGATCTTAATCGGGCATGTTCCATGGCTCGGTACAGTTTATGCCCGGCCTCTTCGGATACCTTCCTGGCTCCAGCATTCGGCAGCAGCAGCATCTTGTCGATATGAGGACATGAGCGCAGCGGCTTTGGACTTAGCTGCAGATAGCTCAGGAACTAATTCAGCATGGAGATCTTTGTACTTACGGTTTTCTCCCCTCGCCCCTTGGAGTTTGGCACTCAACCAAGGCCAGCTTCTCTCGAAGAGCTTCTTCATCGAGGACACCTCATCCATGCGCTGCTTCAGCCCAAGGATTTCGGTATCTCTGACTTTAAGCTCCTCCCGCATTAGATCATTTTTTCGCTTGAGCTGAAAAGGTCAAATTAAGGTATCAAACACTCAATTGACCGAAGCACGAAAATAAGCGCATGAAGGTCGTATTACCTGCTCATCGAGATCGGCCCGCTCTCGAGACAACCTCTCCAAATGAGCTCGAAGGTCACCTAGCTCTCCCTCCTTTTGGACATGAAAGGCCTTAAGTTCGTCCAATTCAGAACGAGCTTCCTAAATTCGTCCTCACAACGAGCCAACTCAGCTTGTGATTGGAAAAAGCTTGGTTGGAGAGCTTCACGGCCTGAAAACACAGAAGAAGGGAGTCGGAAAAACAAGAATCGAAACTCAAAATATGGCAGCCAAGTCAAGATTACCTGTTGTCGAAGCTTCTCGGCTTCTTAAAAAATCAATGATGCGTCAATATTGGGGCCTTCCTCAACCCCAGCAAAATATCCTTCAAACGTACTATTCTCTTCGGGGGATGCCCCCACGACGGGAGTTTTCATATTGTGGGCATCCCGTATTTACCCAGGAGAGAATGATGGGCCCGACAGAGGCTCATCTACGTTGATCACCTCAACTGGTCCGACGGGGGCCGTCTCCCCCCTTCGAGGGGCTTCATCATTGGTTTCTTCGGGTTCATCAACCAGGTACCCCTCGGCACCCGATGTGTTTTGGTCATTGGTCAGCCCGGAGACTTCGCCTAAACTCCCTTTAACAATTCCCTCAGTTCGGGTCAGGACCACCTCGGCAGCCTCTGTTCCAACAGCCTTCGGCTCAGTTACCTTCAACTCAGTGGACTTCGAGGCAACTGCACTTCTTCTTCCCCTAAGTGCCAGTGGGCAATCATTACTCTCTTCGCCCTCGACACAAAGACTTTCGGCCGCCTCCCGAGTTAAGGCCACTGAATCGGCCTCGGGCTTTTGAGCTTTAGCCTTTTTCGGCTTCGGGGACTCATCTGGTGTTTCCTTCTTTCTCTTTTTCTCCTTAGCAGGCTTCAGGATATCTGCTTCCCTAGGCGGGGGTTCCCTCATTAAAACGGCCTCTCCAAGGCCTGCACAGGCACAGAGGATGAGAGTACTATCGAGAGATATCTTCTCTAAGGGCTAGAGTATGACAAAAATAAAAACTTACCGTGGTTTCTGGCATCCCAACGGGTTATAGCCAGATCACGCCACACGCGTTTAGCGTATGGGCAAATCGAATCGAGTCACCGGACCTAGCCCGGGAGGTCCTTGACGGCACCGGGGTACCACTCGGCAGCTATATCATCGAAAGGAGTTAATTCATCGAAAGGAGTTAATTTATCGAAAGGAGTTAATTCGAAAGCAAGAAAAGATATCCGATTAGCGAAACATGTTTACTTACAATTCATATTCCATTCCCAGGGAATGGCATTCTCTCAGCAGGAATCAGGTCCTGGGTCCTAACTCGGACAAAGCGGCTCATCCATCCTCGGTCCTTGTCCTCATCGATGCTAGCAAAAAAGGCCTTCGGGGATCGACGTTTTAACTTAATCAGGCCACCTCGATAAGGTCGGGGGCTATACAGTCTGATTAGATGATCGCTAGTAAAAGGAATCCCATCGACCATGTTTGAGAAATACCTAATCATATTAACAATGTGCCAGAATGATGGATAGATTTGTCCAAGTGTCACCTGATATTGTGTTGGCCCAAGTTCAGTTGAAGTTTTGAAGAATGACAAATGAACTCAGTGAAGGACTAGGTCCATCTGATGAGACACAGTGGTTATGGCCCATGCACATGAGATGCACGTGAAGAAGATAAGCCTTTGGGATCAAGCAACAATATCTTCTGAATATCTTATGAACTGATCGAAAAGATTGCATATGGGATAAGGAGAAGAAGTCTCCTTATGTGAAGAGAACTACATCCGGATCAAGGATAAGGATTGGAGTTTGAGTCGTTCTAGGACTCGAATTTGATGAAGGATCAACAATTCGAGTTTTAATCAAACTCTGATAACTCTGATTACTAACTCTATAAATAATAATGATTGTTCTCCTTTACAGGGTGCACGAATACGCAGAAGTTAAGCTAAATTGAGAGCAAAAGAGCAAGGCAATTTTGCAAGCAATTTATGTGAGATTAAGTGTGCACTCCTGCAACTACTTGAACGAGATAAAAGAACCAGTTCCATTGTGTTTATTCTTATTCTAGTTCAATTGTAGTAGGTGGTTTAATATTATACCTTTCTAGCTTTCATAGAAGCAATTGTATTAGGTACTTTGAGTATTCAAGTTAGAGTTAACTTGAAGGTGTCGCAGCAGTTGAAGTTGTGTGCCACACTGGGATTACAGTTTAATCCTTAGGTTTACAAGAGTTTGTAAATGCTGTTTTTGGCTCAGGTGATTTTAGTGGAAGTTTGGGAAAATCCTACTGAGTAGTAGGTCGTGGTTTTTTCACCTTTTGAGCCAGGTGTTTTCCACGTAAAAAATCTCTGTGTTCTTTATTTTATGCACTCTTAATTCTGCAAACAGTCATAGTAAGTACATCTAGAAGAACCAGGTTCTTCTAGTGCGAAAAGTAGGTACCATACAAATCACACCCCTCTTGTGTGGTATTGACGTTTAGAACATCAATTGGTATCAGAGCAGGTTATCCTTGAAGAGGCTAACACCTTAAGAGAAGATTAACATGAATGCACCACCTGGGAACTGGGAAGGGCAATCCACTGCCAGGCCTCCACTTTTCAACGGTCTGTACTATTCTTGGTGGAAGAACAGAATGAGAGATCACATTATAGGGGAAGATTATGAACTTTAGGACATAGTCACTGATGGTCCCCTAGCAACCACTAAGAAGAATGCTGAAGGAATTGATGTGCCAAAAACAAGGGCTGATGCACTGCTGAGGACAAAATGGGAGAAAAATGCTAAGGCCGAAGTGGCTTGTATGTGGACTAGGACCAGATGAATACAGCAGGATCCAAAGCTATACAACTGCTAAGGAAATATGGGACACTCTACAAGTGGCTCATGAAGGAACACCTCAAGTGAAAAGATCAAGAGGAATACTTCTGTATTCTCAATATGAGAATTTCACTATGAAGGAAGGAGAAACTATCCAGGAGATGTATACTAGATTCACCACTTTGACAAATGAACTTGAATCTCTTGGAAGGACTATCCTTGAAGAAGACAAGGTTGAGAAGATTCTGACAAGAGTTCTGCCAGTCACATGGGAAAGCAAGATCACTGCCATTCAGGAATCCAAGAACATTGCTACCCTCAGACTGGATGAACTAATTGGAAATTTAACTTCCTATGAAATGAGGAGACAAACCATGAAGATTGACACCCCCAAAAAGGAGAGAAGCTTTGCTCTCAGAATTGCTGAAGGTGCAGATTTGGAAGATGATGAAATGGCTATGATCACTAGGGATTTCAAGAAGTACCTGATGAGAGGAAAGGGTTCTTCAAGAGGTAAAAACTTCAACAAATCAAGAGCTCCGGAGAAACAGACAAATAAGGGATGCTACAAGTGTGGTAAGACTGACCACATGATCAAAAAATGCCCTCAATGGGAAATTGAGTGGAAGAAAGAAAGAGCTGAACGAAGGAACAGGAAGAAGGAACAGGTTCAACCAAAGAGAAACAAAGGTTCAACTAAGGCTATGGTTGCTGCTTGGGGAGAAACTTCAGATGAAGACTCAGAAAATGAAGCTGAGGAGGAGCAAGCACTAATGGCCATTGGAGAATCAGAGGATGAACAAGAGGTAAGTATTCTTCATCTCAAAGACAAGATTAAATTCTTGTCTAAAGAAAGGCTGGCTGAGCTATTAACAGACTTCATTGATGAGTCTGAGATAATTAATAATAAGAAGGAAGTTCTGTCTAGGGAATGTGTGATTCTAAAAGCAAAATATAAAAGTCTAGAGTCTAGGGCAAATAAGAGTGATAACAAAAATGCTGAGTTGAAGAACCAGGTTCTTGAACTTGACAACAGTATCCTAGAACTTAAGTCTGAAAATCTAAAACTGAAATTAGGAACAGGAAAGAAGTTAGCTGATCACACATGTCTCACTCTAGAAGAAAATTTAGGAAAAATGAAAGATGAATTATACAGGAAATATGAATTCATCAAAGTCTTAAAAGAAGATCTAGGAAAGGTAAAACATGAACTAGACAGAACTTGCAAGTGGAACAAAGCCTCTGATGCTCTCTCTTGGTTGCAAGAGCATCACAGCAGTAACAAAAAAGGACTTGGCTATGGGACACAAGCTCCTAAATGGGATCCAAAAAGCAAGTACCTCACTCTTCCTGAAAATAAAATCTGCACACACTGTGGTAAGACTGGCCATTACAAATATGAATGTAATGCAAAAGAAATGGCCAGTAAAAAAAACAAAGTTTTTGTAAAAGAAAAGAATAAGTTGCCAGGATGGGCAAGAAGGAATTTAATTCATCCTTTTGCTTATAGAAAGGGACCCAAACTAGTCTGGGTTCCTAAGACTAACCCCTGATTTCCTTTTGCAGGTCCAAGTGAAAGGAAGGAGCCAAATATGGTACATGGATAGTGGCTGCTCAAAACATATAACTGGGGACAAGGACCAGTTCCTTTCACTTGAGGACTTAAAAGGAGGTAATGTCTCCTTTGGTAATGGAAAGAAAGGTGAGATCATTGGGGTTGGAAAGGTAGGCAAGACTGATTCTCATTCCATAGAGAATGTCTACCTGATAGATAGCTTGAAATACAGTTTAATAAGTGTGTCACAATTGTGTGACAGAGGTAACCTTGTGGCTTTTACCTACACCAAATGCTTTGTGATTAACCTTACCACTGACAAGATTGTTTTGCAGGGAAAAAGAGTTAACAATATTTACATTGTAGATTTGTCAACTCTTTCAGAAAATGAACTCACTTGCTTAAGTGTGTTAGTTAATGATCCCCTCCTATGGCACAAAAGACTTGGTCATGCCAGTCTAAATCAGCTAAACAAATTAGTCTCCAAGGACTTGGTTGTAGGTTTACCTAATATCAAGTTCAAGGAAGACAAAGTTTGTGAGGCATGTGCAAGGGGAAAGCAGGTAAGGTCATCCTTCAAATCCAAGAAAATGGTAAGTACGTCTAAGACGTTGGAACTGGTTCATATGGATCTATGTGGTCCAATGAGAACCATGAGCAGAGGTGGAAAGAAGTATGTAATGGTGCTAGTTGATGATTATTCTAGATTCACCTGGGTTTTATTTCTAACTTCCAAAGATGAAGCATTTGACATGTTTTCTGCATTTGTTAGGAAGACTCAGAAACAATTAGGAAATCATCTTGCATCCATTAGGTATGATCATGGAACTGAGTTTGAAAACTCTAAGTTTACTGAATTTTGTGATGAAAATGGCATAGATCACAATTTCTCTGCCCCCAGGACTCCACAACAAAATAGAGTAGTTGAAAGAAGAAATAGAACTCTTGAGGATATGGCTAGAACAATGTTACTATCTAGCAAATTGCCTCACAGCTTCTGGGCAGAGGCTGTAAACACTGCATGTTACATCATAAATAGATGCATGACCAGACCTCTAGTAGAGAAGACTCCCTATGAGTTACTTAAAGGGAGAAAACCAAACATATCCCATCTTAGGGCTTTTGGTTGCAAGTGCTATGTGCACAATAATGGAAAAGACTCCCTAGGAAAGTTTAATCCCAGAAGTGATGAGGGAGTATTCTTGGGATATTCTTCACATAGCAAAGCTTATAAAGTTTTTAGTAAAAGAACTCTATGTGTAGAAGAAAGTGTGCATATAGTATTTGATGAAACTAACATTCTTTCTGAGAGGCAGGAACATGAAGATGAAGCCATTGGACTGGTCAAAGACTTGGCTGAAGCATCAGCTCAAGTCAAAGTGACACCTGCAGAAGGAACAGGTAATGGAACAGGTTCTTCCTTACAGGGCAACCTGACAGGGGGAATCAAAGAGGAATTGAAATAAACTCCTTAAAGGAACCTGTCCATGAACCTGTTCCTCATCAAATTGCTGAAACATCCAGCAGAAGCCAGTTGGTTGTAAAACCTCACAAGTATCAAAGTTCTCATCCCATTGAGAACATTATCACTGATCCAACATTTGGAGTCAAACTAGATCACAATTAAAGAATCTGTGTGCTTTTGATGCTTTCCTATCTATCATTGAACCTAAAAATGTTGTTGAGGCTTTGCAGGATGCAGATTGGGTCAATGCTATGCAGGAGGAACTCAATCAATTTGAAAGAAGTCAAGTCTGGCATCTAATTCCTAGACCCAAGGACAAATCAGTCACTGGTACAAAATGGGTCTTCAGGAACAAACTTGATGAAGATGGAACTGTTACAAGAAACAAGGCAAGGCTGGTGGGTCAGGGCTACAGCCAAGAGGAAGGCATTGACTATGATGAGACCTTTGCTCCAGTTGCAAGACTAGAGGCAATCAGACTCCTCATTGCCTTTGCAGCACATATGGAATTCACTCTCCATCAGATGGATGTCAAAAGTGCTTTCCTAAATGGCTACCTCAAGGAAGAAGTGTTTGTGAAACAACCTCCAGGATTTGAAAGCAAGGAATGTCCTGAGCATGTGTACAAGCTAGATAAGGCTCTATATGGGCTCAAACAGGCCCCAAGAGCTTGGCATGAACGACTATCAAAATTCCTACTGGAGCATGGGTACAAAAGAGGTAAAATTGACAGCACTTTGTTCCTAAGGGAAAAAGGTAAAGACCTCCTTGTTTTGCAAATATATGTTGATGACATAATATTTGGGGCCACTACTGAGAGGTTGAGTAAGGACTTTGCAAAATTAATGGGAAGTGAGTTTGAAATGAGTATGATGGGTGAACTAAACTTCTTCTTAGGCTTGCAGATCAAACAAAGCCCAAATGGGACCATGATCCATCGGCTGAAGTATACAAAAGAACTAATCAAAAAGTTTAAAATGGAGGACTCCAAAGAAATAGATACACCTATTGCAACTTCCACTAAATTAGATGTTGATGAACCTGGTTCATCAGTTGATCAAAAGTTGTATAGGGGTATGATTGATTCACTCTTGTATCTTACTGCCAGTAGACCTGACATTGTTTTCAGTGTAGGGCTTTGTGCTCGTTTCCAGGCAAATCCAAAGGAGTCACACTTGACTGCTGTCAAGAGGATATTGAGATATCTGAAAGGCACCACTGATCTGTGTCTTTGGTATCCCAAAGGTAGTAATTTTGATCTAGTAGGATATGCTGATGCTGATTATGCAGGTTTCTTAGTGGACAGGAAGAGCACTTCAGGTATGGCACATTTCCTGGGGTCATGTCTTGTGTCATGGGCTACCAAAAAGCAAAATTCAGTAGCCCTATCTACTGCTGAAGCTGAATATGTTGCTACTGCTTCTTGTTGTGCTCAATTGCTATGGATCAAACAACAGCTGGTAGACTTTGGAATTGAAGTGGGATGTATTCCAATATTTTGTGATAACACTAGTGCTATAAGTATGACAAAGAACCATGTTCATCATAAAAGGACCAAGCACATAGATGTTAGACACCACTTCTTAAGAGATAACTATGAGAAAGGGTTAATCTCAATAGAATTCTGTGCTACTGATAAACAAATAGCTGATATCTTCACTAAAGCACTAAGTAGAGAAAACTTTGAAAGGAACAGGTTGGAATTAGGGATGATTAAGATCACCTAAAAGTTCCAGTTCAGAATGCATAATGAAAAAAAAATTTGGTTAGGAGTTCTTAATATCATGTAAATATCTAGACTAATTCTTACTCAGTTTCATACTTTAGTTAGTATACTCCTGTGACTTGTGTTTATATGACTCACTGATCTCTTACAAAGTTTTTCTATTTTGACATTTGAGGCATGATCAAGAGAAATTTTACTTGAAGAACCTGGTTCATCAGTATATGCTCATGAGAAAGTTCAGGTATGTTTCTATACTTTACACAATTAGAAAGATAAATTTTCCAATCGTGAGCAAAAGTCCTAATTACCAGAAATTCTATCCGTTAAGCATTGAACCAGTTTCATTACCCTAGGAGTCTAATAAAAATAGGACTTTTTCCTAAAAACCAGTGTCGCCCATTAATCACCAAGAGACCGGAATTTTAATGTGATTAGACCTCTAATTGACTCTGAAAAAGCCTGACGTTACTGCACTTAATCATAACCCCTCTTTAAATACACACCACATTTCTTCTTTCTACTCATAACCGTCACTCACTTCCTCAAGACAATCCAGGTACTCCCCCGCCAGAATCTCCTAATACTTCATCCTCCACACCTCCTGTTGAAACCCCAAAACCTAAGTTTCGTCGCCAGAAAATGTTGGCCAGGAAAACTGTAGCCTCTGGCCCTTTGAGAACAGCTCTCAACGAAAAATTGAGAGCGAGTTAAAAAAGGGAAAGCTCTGAAAATGAATCATCTGACTCAAGATCCAAGTCTGAAGCTTTTGTCTCTGCAAGTGATGGAGATGAACGTGGGTCTTCTGAATCAGACAAGAATCAAGAAACCCCTAAAGAGGTAAATACATGCTATGTTTTTTCTGATGTAGTTGAGAAAGTAGATGATAGGTTTGTGTTGGTGGGATCTGTGAGAGATGTAAGTGAGGGAGAATCGAAGAGGAAGGGAAAGAAAAATAAAGGTAAAATTCTTGCAATTTTTGGTGGAGATGAGGAGAGTGGCAACAAGCCAGGGGGAAGTGAATCTGGGGAGGCTGCTGAAGGTCTTGTGCACCTGAGTGAACAACAAGATGCACCTAGCCAATCTATGGAAGAAACCTTGGCTGACATTCTAAAGAAAGTTGGAGCAAGCTATGATCCCAAGAAGCGCAAAGCTTCTTCTCAAAAGGCTCCAACTGCCTCTAAGCCAACAAAGAAGAGCAAGGTGTCATCTCCTGAGTCTACTGTCCCTTCAGCACCAAAGGTGAGAGCTACTAGAAGCAGGGTAAGGCAAAGTGAGGCTGAATTGCAGAAAGCCCTAGAAGCAAGCAAGAAAAAGAAGAAGGAAAAAGGAAAAGAAAAGGTTGTGGAAAGTTCTGTGGCTGCATAAGAAGAGGAGGAGGAGATGGAACTGGTCCATCAAGAGAGAGGTACAACTGTGGAGGTTCCCATTGCCAAACCAAAAAGAACCCAGACTCCTGCAAAGAAGTCTTCAAAATCTGTATCTGCTGAACCCTCCTTGGCCAAAAGAACTAGGTCTGCAGTGAAGGGAAAACAAGTAAAAGTTACTGAAGAAGAAGAAGAAGAGTGGAGTGGAGAAGAAGAGGAGGAGGAGTCTGAAAAGGAACAAGATCGATTTGCCATCTTTGGCAGGAGAAAGATTCTGAAGGGGAGGTTGCTGAAAGACCTGGAGGAGCCAGGCATGATTAGGTTGGTGGATGCTCTAGCTGCACAAGGTTGGAAGGACATGATTCTTCAACTGGATGGAAGGCTGGCAAGAAAGGAGCTGATCGAGTTCATGGCAAATGCCATTATGAAAAATGGGGTAGTCACCAGTGTGGTTAGGGGAGTGAAGGTGAAATTTGATGCACCTAAATTGGGGACAATTCTGGACATACCATGTGAGGGCTATGATGACTACACTAGGCAAAGGTGGCATTGTCTAGATGATCTTCCTAGTGCTCTCCAAATCACCAGGAACTTTTGTGACACTAAGTCTGCTGAAGATGTGCCAGAGGCAAGATTTCTATAGAAGAGTGAGATGAAGCCTGAGCACAAGGTGCTATTTGAATTTGTGAACAAGTGTCTGCTGCCCAAACAGGAGAGGAGGCATACTGCTAACTACATGGACTTGGTTCTTCTGGAATGCCTTGTGAGAGGAAAGCAAATTAACTGGCCTGCCTTCATTGTCAAGCTGCTGGACAGGGTCATAAATGGCTCCAAGGCTCATGCTACTCCTTATGGGTTCATACTGACGATTGTGCTGGATAGGTTGAATGTTCCCTTGAAGAAATGGGAGATGGCCTCCAGCAAGGACCATTTTGGTGTCAAAACCCTGCAGGTTTGTGACTATCTCCTCAGTGTAGCCCCAGTTGAACCTGGTTCATCTTTGAAGACTCCAGTGAACAGCAAGGTTAGGGCTTTGGTTCAAGAGTGTGGGACAAAGGATGCTGAGATTGCTAGGCTCAAGGCTCGAGTTGCTGAACTTGAAAATGAGAGGAATAGCCTGAAAGATGAGCTAGCAAAAGAAAAGGAAAAGGGTGAAGGGATGCTTCAAACAATGCTCAATCTTCTCCAATCCCAACCCTCTAGTTCCTCCAAGCCTTAGGTCCTCCAGCACTGTCCTTGAACCAGTCTAGTAACCCCCTCAATGACCCAGATTAGGGATTTTTCTTTGCTTGTTTTTTTTGCTCATGGTTGGATGTTTTTCTTTCTTTTTGTGGACTGGTTGTAGAAGCATTTACTATCAATGACTATCTGCTTTTCTCTTGCTTTGAGATGATTTTGTTCTCAATAGTTGAGTTTTTGTTAAGTTTGATTATTGTTTCACTAAACCATGCTTTCACCTGCAGTTGCCCCAGTGGCCATGAGTAACTATTACAATCTGGGATTCACATTATATGCAACTTTTCGATGATGCCAAAAGGGGGAAGAGATATTGTGCTTTACTTTATATTCTGAAAAAGTGATATTTATAACCTGATTAAATCTGGTCCTTAATGATGAGTTAAAATATCTTAAGTAAAAGTGTTGATAATTAGCTGAGTTCCACAGGTTCTCTGATCAGTAAAAGCATAGAGTTTGTCATCACCAAAAAGGGGGAATTTGTTGGCCCAAGTTCAGTTAAAGTTTTGAAGAATGACAAATGAACTCAGTGAAGGACCAGGTCCATCTGATGAGACACAGTGATTATGGCCCATGCACATGAGATGCACGTGAAGAAGATAAGCCTTTGGGATCAAGTAGCAATATCTTCTGAATATCTTATGAACTGATCGAATAGATTGCATATGGGATAAGGAGAAGAAGTCTCCTTATGTAAAAAGAACTACATCCGGATCAAGGATAAGGATTGGAGTTTGAGTTGTTCTAGGACTCGAATTTGATGAAGGATCAGCAATTCGAGTTTTAATCAAACTCTGATAACTCTGATTACTAACTCTATAAATAATAATGATTGTTCTCTTTTACAGGGTGCACAAATACACAAAAGTTAAGCTAAATTGAGAGCAAAAGAGCAAGGCAATTTTGCAAGCAATTTATGTGAGATTAAGTGTGCGCTCCTGCAGCTACTTGAACGAGATAGAAGAACCAGTTCCATTGTGTTTATTCTTATTCTAGTTCAATTGTAGTAGGTGGTTTAATATTGTACCTTTCCAGCTTTCATAGAAGCAATTGTATTAGGTACTTTGAGTATTCAAGTTAGAGTTAACTNAGTAATGATTAATATTCTGGGATTCACATGTTTATGCAACTTTTCGATGATGCCAAAAGGGGGAAGATATTGTGTATTGTGCTTAAAAACTATTTTTCTGAACAGTGATGTTTATGACCTAATTAAATCTGGCCCTTAATGATAAGTTAAATTTTTCAAGTGATGATATTCTAGCTGAGTTCCACAGGTTATCTGATCAGTAAAAGCACAGAGTTTGTCATCATCAAAAAGGGGGAATTTGTTGGCCCAAGATCAGTTGAAGTTTTGAAGAATGACAAATGAACTCAGTAAAGACCGGGTCCATCTTAGGAGACACAGTTGTTATGGCCCATGCACATGAGATGCACGTGAAGAAGATAAGTCCTTGGGGATCAAGCAGCAATATCTTCTGAATATCTTCTGACCTGATCGAAAAGATTGCATATGGGATAAGGAGAAGATGTCTCCTTATAAGAAGAGAACACATCCGGATAAGGGTTGGAGTTTGGATTGGTCTAGGACTCAAACTCAATGGAGGATCAGAAATTGAGTTACAATCCAACTCTAATTACTAATCTAATAAATAACTGAGTTGTTCTCTTTTACAGGTATGCACATACGCTGAAGTTAAGCAAAATTGAGAGCAAAAGAGCAAGGCTATTTTGCAAGCAATTTATGTGAGATTGAGTGTGCACGCCTGCAGCTACTTGAACAAGATAGAAGAACCAGTTCCATTGTGTTTATTCTTATTCTAGTTCAATTGTAGTAGGTGGTTTAATATTGTACCTTTCCAGCTTTCATAGAAGCAATTGTATTAGGTACTTTGAGTATTCAAATTAGAGTTAACTTGAAGGTGTCGCAACAGTTGAGGCTGTGTGCCACACTGGGATTAGAGTTTAATCCTTAGGTTTACAAGAGTTTGTAAATGCTGTTTTTGGCTCAGTGATTTTAGTGGAAGTTTAGGAAAATCTTACTGAGTAGTAGGTCGTGGTTTTTTTAACCTTTTGAGCCAGGTGTTTTCCACGTAAAAAATCTCTGTGTTCTTTACTTTATGCACTCTTAATTCCGCAAACAGTTATAGTAAGTACATCTAGAAGAACCAGGTTCTTCTAGTGCGAAAATTAGGTACCACATAAATCAAACCCCCCCCCCCCCTCTTGTGTGGTATTGACGTTTAGAACATCATATTGGCTGGAGAAATCAAGGATCACTGGATCTATCGATGGTAAAGAGGCTTCTACCGGGCCTAAGGTGAAATGATATGTGTATACGTTGAGCAAACCGGCTTTGTTCTTGGTTATGTCCTCTCCTCGTGAAGGAATCTCTACTTGCACCGCCTCCCCCCAACGGCAGTCGGCCTTCACCTTCTCGATTTCAGTTATTAAACTGATATATCGAGACATGGGTTCGCATTGTCCCGAAACAGAGGAGAGGTTATCCATTTGGAAATCAGAAGATGTATCACAAGGCCCAGGAGTACACTCCTCGATACTAGGAGACTACCGGTTTACCTTTGGTCGTTCGACGCATTTGGAAGTTTTAGTGATCTCTAAAGCGAAAGATCCAAGAAAATGGAAAATATTGTTAGAAAAGAGAAGGGAGAATTCAGGGAAATTGAAAAGGGCTAAATGAAATTTCGGAAGCACGGAGAGAGTAGAATCTGCGAGGTTATGAGGTTTGTCTGTTTATAGAGTTCATTTAAACGTATTGGGGAAGCTAAAAGGCCGACCGTCGGCCGCCTACAATTAATGATTTTCGGGAATCGTACAAAAAGTAACCCTTCAGTCACCTCAACCACTTATATTGTGATGATGACGTCAAGACCCAGGCATCAGGAACCAGTTTTGTCAGAAAGTACTAAGGACAATCTACGAGTCAGGTTCGAATAGACACTCATTCAACTATTTAGCCCAAGGGCTACCCGAGTTCAAGCAGGTTCTCACTCGGGGAATATTTATAAAGCCTCAGGGCTATCTTCCTCTCGAGTTCGAGCGAACGCTCACTCGATTATTTAGCCCAAGGGCTACCCGAGTTCGAGCAGGTTCTCACTCGGGGACTATTTATAAAGCATCAAGGCTATCTCTCTCTCGAGTTCGAGCGAATGCTCACTCGATTATTTAGCCCAAGGGCTACCCGAGTTCGAGCAGGTTCTCACTCGGGGAATATTTATAAAGCCTCTGGGCTATCTTCCTCTCGAGTTCAAGCGAATTCCCACTCGATTATTTAGCCCAAGGGCTACCCGAGTTCGAGCAGGTTCTCACTCGGGGACTATTTATAAAGCCTCGGGTCTATCTCTCTCTCTCGAGTACGAGTGAACGCTCACTCGATTATTTAGCCCAAGGGCTACCCGAGTTCGAGTAGGTTCTCACTCGGGGACTATTTATAAAGCCTCAGGGCTATCTCTCTCTCGAGTTCGAGCGAATGCTTACTCTATTATTTAGCCCAAGGGCTACCCAAGTTCGAGCAGGTTCTCATTCGGGGACTATTTATAAAGCCTCAGGGCTATCTCTCTCTCGAGTTCGAGCGAACGCTCACTCGATTATTTAGCCCAAGGGCTACCCGAGTTCAAGTAGGTTCTCACTCGGGGACTATTTATAAAGCCTCAGGGCTATCTCTCTCTCTCGAGTTCGAGCGAACGCTCACTCGATTATTTATCCCAAGGGCTACCCGAGTTCGAGCAGGTTCTTGCTCGGGGACTATTTATAAAGCCTTAGGGCTATCTTTTTCTCGAGTTCAAGCGAACGCTCACTCGATTATTTAGCCCAAGGGCTACCCGAGTTCGAGCAGGTTCTCACTCGGGGACTATTTATAAAGCTTCAGGGCTATCTTTATTTCAAGTACGAACAAATTTTCGCTCAATTACGGGCTTCCCAAGTTCAAGCAAAGTCTCAGTCGGGGATTATTTATAGAAAGCCTAAGGGCTATCTTTATTTCAATAATCGAGACCCTGCTATCACTCAATTCGGACCGAGATGTCCCGGCGACCTAAGTTCACATCAAATCAATCCAGGCTTAGTCCAAGGGATAACGAAGAGCTTCAAAGAATATCATATTAACCAATCAAAACCTAAGGGTTATTATGTCCGGGTCCAGGATTCGGACCAATCGATAGAGTCATGCACTTGAATTTTTCACAAACAAAGGTAGAATGGAGTTCAACACGAGTCGAAGGAAAAATGAGGAAACTCTTATATTAATAAAATACGATTACAAAAGCCTACGAAGGGCCCTTACACAGAAACAAAGAAGCAAAAAACAACAGTTAAAAGGCCTAATCTACTTTCGAGGGTATGTCCTCGGGAGCGACATCTTTGAGAACCGTTTCCTCGGGGACCTCATTTCGATCTTTAGAGCGTTGTCTTCGAGAACCTCCTCCAAAGCAGCAATAGATGAAGAAAAGGCTATAGCCTATCAAAGAGCAAAAATTTGTAACAAGAAAAGAAAATTGTGGCCTGGTGAAAAAACTCGGCGTGTATGGGTCTCGTCAGCACTACTATTGTGAAGTCACTTCTTGAGACGTTGCACCGGTGTGGGATGCAAAGTTGGTAGATAGTGCGACCTCACTCCACGGAAAGCAAAAGGGGTGAAGCGTCACACCAGGTTGAAGTTAAGAGAGATGAGCAGAAGTTTACAGTCCACATATCTTCTAATATGGGGAAAGTTTGAGACCCTCCTCTCATTGATTTGAGCCAACAACAACAATGTTCAGTATAATCCCACCTAGAGGGGAAAGGCTTTAAAAAAGAGCCATGGAATAACTGGTAAGGTTGCTGACTTATCACCTTGTGGTCACAGTTTTGGACCATAAGAACAAGAGATCGGAAGAGGATACAAATAAGGGAAAGGGCTGAAGACTGTTGAAGAAAGAATGATTGAAGCTTTGGTTCAAGAAACCCCCCATTTACAGAAAGAAGGCGACTAAACTGACGGCGCATTCAATGTTTTTGGGAAGCGGAGCGGCGGTGCATTCGATGCTTCTGGGGGAGTGAACCTACAGGACATTTCGATCGTTTCGAGCGCCTACATCACAAACGTGACGTCATCACGAGAGGTTCGAAAGAATCGAAGTCAAGATCGTTTCTTATCGTTTAACTCTAAGAAACGCGGGGACTATCTGTATACGGTCAGAATCAGGGAAGACCGATTTTGAGGTTCTATGGTATCTCGAGCCTGGCCTCGATAGGCTCGGAGCACGGTCCGGGGCTCGTCCCCGAAGCACTCGCCTCGAGAGGGTATATCGAAGACTCGTCATAGCATACCTCGAGGCAGCATGAAAGTCGACGACCATCATGGAAAGGCGAGAAATTTCCAAGGGCACGTGAGCGGAACTGCCAGGGCCTGCAAGAATAGGACAAATCAGTACTGAGCTATTATAAAGCTGTACCAATAGCCTTTTTCCGTCATTATTAGACATGTACTAAGTTGGGAACCCCTCCCCTCTCCTATATAAAGGGGACCCTTGTCATCTTGTAAGGGGATCGGATTATTAATGAACACATTGAATACAATATAACATTCTCTGCTCTTTGCTATCATAACTGTTCTTCACATTTATTGCTCATTAATTCATTGTTCATTCACGGTTCATGTGTTGTTCTTCATTTATTGCTTATTATTAATCACAAATGGCCATCTTTGAGGTTCTCATTATCATTGATTCTTCATCAATTTTTCATTGTTATTAGCCCCGTCTAGACCTCGAGGCCCTGCTCCAGCCAGCTCGAGGCCCAGCCTTGTGACCCTCTCGGTTTGCATTCCTTATTTTCTATACTTACGCTTAGCATCCATTGCCTAGCGACTAGTATTAAAAAAAATCACGTATTATTAGAACCACAATATCAAGTATAATTGTAGTTATCATTTTCAAGGTAAACATATAAAGTGACCAACAAGAGAGATTGCTGAGAAGTTTTTTTTAATGTCTTTCCCTTTAAAGCACAAACGTGAAAGATTAAAACAATTTTTTGGAGTCGGGGTCGATCTCATAAATGAACTAAATAGAATATGTGTATTCTTTTTTCTTAAGGTAATTATTTAGTAAGGTACTAGTACTATTTTTAGTTTTTATTTTATTTTATTCTATTAAAGAAAAGAAAACAAAATACTACTCGCTACAGAAAATAAAAATAAAATACAAAAGATAGAAAAAAGAAAAAAAACCTATACTAGTACTAGTAGAAGAGTAACTCTCAATAAGACGAAGTTTGTGACTTTCGCAATACACGCAGTCATCTTTCCTCTCCATAGCAAAAGTGAAACTCTCAAATGGAATCTGAATCCTCCCATCAGCACCCAATGCACAGCAAACTCACAAACCATGACTCAATCTTGACAATCCCAATTCTACCAGCAGAACTCGTTATTGAAATCCTCTCAAGGCTTCCTATGAAGTCCCTCTTGCAATTCACGTGTGTATCGAAATCTTGGCTTTCATTGATCTCTAGCCCTGAATTTATCAAAACCCATCTCAGTTTATCCGCTAATAACAAGGGCTACACCCACCATAAGGTTATGATGAGTTCCTACTCTCGTCTTACGTCCAATGTTAAAGTATGTAGTCTTAGGTCTTTATTTTATGATTCTATTACCGAGGCTTTTGACTTGGATTGTCCCATGTTATCATATGAAAGATACAGGTACGATGAAGTTTCTTTTATAGTTTCTGTCAATGGATTGATTTGTCTTCTCATTCGGGACAATGACTATTTTATATGGAATCCATCAATCAGAAAGTACAAGAAATTACCTAAACCTAGAACTACGAAGTTGGTCATTTACCGAACAGTATCTGGTTTTGGATATGATGAGTTCCATGATGATTATAAGGTGGTAATGGTTAATTTTTATGATTGTGCTGACGATGGTGAGGTCAAAATATATAGTCTAAAGAGTGATTCTTGGAGAAGTGTTGATAATGGTGGCCGGGTGCTAGCAAATGGTCAAGGGATGTTTGTCAATGGAAAACTTCATTGGGCTGCTAGTGATGGTTATTGTTTTAATCATAAGAGCAAAATCATCATGACTTCATTAAAGAATCTTGGATGAAGATATTGACCACCGAGTATCATGTTAATGATTTTTTGAGTCCGAATTTTTTCGTGTCAAATAAAGCTGAAATTTTGGTTATGCATGGATTAACTTTCAGGATATACAATATGAAGGATGGCTCGTTCAAAATCCCTAAGTTTATTAATTTTGATTGCGATTGCAAGGCGAAAATATACCTTGAAAGTCTAGTTTGTCCTTTTTCTACAAGAAGGGATTGAGGATGCAAAGGAAAAGGCATAGATCAAATCAATCGAGTAACAAATAACTTGTGAGAGTACTTTTCTTCTCAAGTTCTTTTAATTTCTGTTTGTTATTTTAAATATAGAAAATACACATAAGTAAAGGATATCTTAATAGGAGATCTTGTTAGTCAATTTTCCTTTATGCAGTATTTCAAGGAACACTAATTTTGTGTTCAACTTCAAACTAAATGGCTCTACACATTTTTTTGTATTCTTGAGTAGTGTTTTGAGGGAGTGTTATGCCTCTAGATAGAGAAAAATAAAGAGCACAGTGATATAGGGGTGTTGGTCAGTCGGTACGGTACGGTATTTAGATATTTCGATTCGATATTTTCGGTATTCAGTTTCTTAAAATGCAATACCAATACCGTACCTAATTAGATTCGGTATGGTTCGATTTTTCTCCTTTCGATTTCGGTTTATTCGGTTTGAATACTAACTAGTGCATAAAGTCATAGACTATAATATTCTAAATTAAAGTACTCAAAAGTACAAAATTAAAAACACTTGTTGACAAAATGTTGTCCAAAACTAGCAAATATCAACTTAGAGAGATATAGAGAGAGAGAAAACTGTACATAAAAGAATAAATTTGATCATTAGAAATGTCTTGTTACTTGCTTAGAGTTAATTGATGAATTTAGAGAATAAAGGAAAGTAAAATTTAAAATTTAAATATTTATTTTATAATCAATAATATGTGTATTGTGTAGTATAATTTATATTTCGGTACGGTATCAGTATTTCGGTATTTATTTTAAAATACCAAATAGCATACCTAATACCTATATTTTCAAACTTAAACCAAATACCATACCGAATACCAAAATAACGAATGCCAAATACCAAAACTTTCGATTTCGATACAGTAATTTGGTATTTACCAAATTATGCACAGCCCTACAGTGATATGCAACTTGTGGCAGCTAAATGGTCAATAACTTTGTTTGGTTGGTTTGGTTGAAAATGTGGATAGGAGAAGATTTAGAAAATTTTGGTTTATCATTTTTTGGTAATTTTGTTTTCCTTGCTACTAATAGCTAACCATTTATTTTAGGCCAAATATAAAAACAGACACTCAAACTTGGCCTCAGCTGACAAGTAAGCACTTCAACTTTGCATATATAGACACTTCATTTAACACGGGTGTATCTCATAGAAACTCACTACGTGTGTGTTATCTTCACATTTGGCTGCGTGAGATGTTATTCCATAGCCTTTCATGATGTTGTTCTTTTACTAAATGGCTAGTGATGAATGTTCCTTTACTTTGTTAGTGATATGTTGACATAGGCAAAGACTGCATTGCAAGGAGAAAGCATTTTTCGGAGAAGAATTAACTCAAATAGCCGTACATTTAATTCGTTAAACAAAAAATAATCGGTGGATGTATCATATATGTATAATGCATGTGCAATATATAACTGTATATAATCAATGTATAACTTATGAATACCGGCTAGAAAAAATAAACAATGAATTTGACCAGCTATTTGTGTATCAAAGCTAATATTAACTATTATGTGCGGTATCAAAGGATGTATAAGCAAGAGAGTTTGGGATGAACTTCTATTAACATTGTGTCATCTATATTATCTTTTAGCAAAAATTAGACCAATGGACGATTTTATTATTTAGGAAGTATCATTATGTGAGAAATTTTCTCTGTAACACATTAATTATTCCTTTTCATTAACCTGACAACAAACTTATATCCATCAATACTTTCAAGCTTAACAAATTTTAAAAATTAAAAAGAATAAAAAAAAATGAGTCCGTAAATCTTCAACATAAAATGCAATAGGTAATATGAAACCTTAACAATGATATTCACATTATTAAGAAACCAGTCTTATGTTACAGGCGTTGCGCGTGTACTTCATCTCGATGAGTAAGTTATAAAAGATAATCACATAAATAATATATTAAAAATTATGTTAGAGTTATAAAATAAAGGTAATAAACGAAATTTAATCCATTTAAAAGTTCTAACTATTAGTGAAAATATATAGATGAAGTAAAAAAACATAACTAACGCTAATCTCGAAAATGTTAGGAATTTCTAATATTTCCAAAAAGGTAAATAGGAAACAAAATTTTTGTTGGTATTAAACTTGACAATTTTAATTGATTTCTTTGATGCTCGATGTTGAAACAACCTAAAAGCTTCTTAGCTTCGCGTACTTATATGATGTTTGTATGAGAAGGATTAAAATAAAATAACTTAAAAGGCACTAGTCCAATGTTAATCAACGAAAGGATTGATATTAATGTTCATAGAATATAAAATAATATACTCATGGCTTGTGACGACCCATTTGGTCGTCTCATGAGTTACCGCTCTGTTTTTCCCATTTCTGCTTCTATTTGCTTTAATTATCGATTTTATATGTGATCGGGCTGGTTGGTTCAGGTCCGGAAAGGTTTTGAGAAGGTTTGAGACACTTAGTCTCATTTAAGAAAGTTTAAGTTGGAAAAGTCGACCGGATGTTGACTTATGTGTTAGAAGGCTCGGATGTGAGTTCCGATGGTTCGGATAGCTTCGGGAGATGATTTGGGACTTAGGAGCGTGATTGAAATGTGTTTTGGAGGTCCGGAGTAGATTTAGGCTTGAATTGGCGAAATTGAGTTTTTGGCATTTTCCGGTTGATAGGTGAGATTTTGATATAGGGGTCGGAATGGAATTCCCAAAGTTGTAGCTCCGTTATGGCATTTGGGATGTGTGTACAAAATTTCAGGTCATTTGGACGTGGTTTGGTTGGGTTTTTGATCAAAAGCGGAATGCGGAAGAATTTATAACCTTAGGCTTGAATTCAATGAGTTTTGGTGATTTTGATGTCGTTTGAGGTGTTTTGAAGATTGGTACAAGTTTGAATAAGGTTATGGGATAAGTTTGTGCTTTTGGTTAAGGTCCCGGAGGCCTCGGGGTAATTTCGGATGGTTGACGGGGAGTTTGAGAAATTGTTGCAGCTGCAGATTGTACTGCTTCTGGTAGTTCCGCACCTGCGGATTGGGGACGCAGGTGCGACGCCGCATATGTGAGAGAGGAGCCGCAGAAGCGGAAGGGAGCTAGGAAGACAGAAAGCCGCAGATGCGATTGGAGGAACCGCACCTGCGATGGCGCAGGTGCGGATATGGAACCGCAGATGCGGGAAACGCGGATTTAAGTGGGGACTGCAGATGCGGCGCTCTTGACCGCAGAAGCGGTACTGCAGATGCGTTGAAATGGCCGCAGATACGGAAATGTCTGGACAGAAAATATAAGTCAGTTCCTTCGCGAGTTTCAGAAGGTTTTCTCACTTTTAAACACGAATTTGAGAGCTTTGGGCGATTTTGAAGAGAGAATTCAAGGAGAACTCATTGAGGTAAGAATTTTGGACATAAAAACTCGATTCTATGGTGTTAATGCATGGATTAGAGTTGTAATTAAAGGTAAAGTTTGAGAAACTAGGGCTTAGAAACCTAGGCCGTTGATTGAGGTTTTGGAAGATCATTTGTGGTCGGATTTTGAAACTTTTTATATGTATGAACTCGTGGGGAGATAAGGAATCTAATGATGTTATTTTTAGCGAATTCCGAGACGTGGGCCCGGGGGCTGAGTTTTGGTAATTTCGGGATTTGTGATGTTTTTCGAATAATTTCGAGTGGGCTTTATCCCTTTAGCATAGATTAATGGTTACGTTCTGATTTTGGTAGATTCGGAGCATCCGGAGATCGATTCGAAGGGCAAGGGCATGGCGAGCTAAACTTCGGGCCGGATTGAGGTGAGTAATGCTTTTAAATGCTGTCCTGAGGGTATGAAACCCCGGAATTTCACAGCGTTCGGCTATGTTGAGGTGAGACACATGCTAAATGACGAGCGTGGGGTCGAGAACCGTTGGGGATTGTGACTTAGTCCATCCCGAATGACTATTTTACTGCGTATTGATAGTTATTTGTTGATATTATTATATTTTAGGCTAAATGCCATATGTGGGCTTCATGCCAACTGTTTAAAACCCTTTAAATGATATTTTCAAAGATATTTGAGCTGAGCTTCATATTTTACTGTTGCCCGAGGGGCTTATGAGATTCTGACTGAGTAAGGCCGAGGGCCTGTGTTGTGAGGATACTTTTGGGTCGGGCTGCACGCCGCAGCAGTGATATACTGATTATGATAATGAGGCCGAGGGCTTGAGATTATACGCCACGAGGTGGCTTGAGATTGATATGAGGCCGAAAGCCTGTTTATGATGCCACGAGATGGCTTGATATTGCGCTTGGGCCGTAAGGGGCCCCTCCCGGAGTCTGTACACCCCCAGTGAGCGCGGGTACCCATTGTGATATAAGATATAGCCCGAGGGGCTGGTATTGTTCTGTGATATTGCCTAAGGGGCTGATTCTGTCGTTGTTACTGAGCCCGAGGGGCAGTTCTTGTGTGTTTACCTTTCTAGCTGCTTTTCCTTTAATTGTTTAACTGCTTAAAAGATGATTATGAGATTTCCCTACTTAATTATATTTACTGATTTTACTGTGCCTCTAATAGTTGAATGTTGTGTTTAACGTGATTTTATATCGCTTAGTCTTTATTTAATTTTATTACTCACTGAGTTGGAGTACTCACTTTACTCCCTGCACCCATGTGTGCAGATTCGGGCGCTACAGGTCCTGCTACTGAGGGTTGATAGTTCCAGCAGATCTTCGGAGATTTACTAGGTAGATGCTTGGTGATTCGCAGCCCAATCCATTCTCCCTCTATCTTAGTTCTTTTTGATTCAGTTATGTAGTAGTGGAGTAGACTTCAGACTTGTAGTATTGTTTTAGATGCTCATGACTGGTGACACCCTGATGTCGGACTGTGTTGGTTTTTATTTTCGCAAATTAAACTGTTCGCTGATATTTTGGGATTTTATTTCTGATTAAAGACTTAGTATTTGTTAATTTGATTGCTTAAAGTGAATTGGAAGTGTGTCGGCTGGCCTTGTCTTCACGAGAGGCGCCATCACGATCGGGTTTGGGTTTAGGGCCGTGACTAGTTGGTATCAGAGCCTAGGTTACATAGGTCTCACGAGTCATGAGCAGGTTTAGTAGAGTCTCGCGGATCGGTACGGAGACGTCTGTATTGATCCTCGAGAGGCTGCAGAACCTTTAGGAAAATTCCGTATTCTTGAAATTCTTGTCGTGCGAATTGTTGATCTGAGAACTAAACTTCTGTTATTCTATTCTCTCACAGATGGTGAGGACACGCGCTACCGGTCAGGATGGACGACCAACAGTACCACCAGCTGGAGCCACTAGAGGCCGAGGATGCGGTCGAGGCCGTGGTAGGGGTAGAGGCGCAGCCCACACAGCAGCTGGGGCAGCACCTGCAGATCCACCAGTCGCTCCAGTTCAGGATCAGGTCCCAGTTGTGGACGCTCCAGCAGCACCAGCTCAGGCACCAGCTGTGCCCATTGTGATTCCGGGTCTTTAGGAGACATTGGCCCAGATTTTGACAGTATGTACGAGTCTTGCTCAGGCGGTCGTGGTCTCTACTGCTGCAGCCACTTCTCAGGCAGGGGGAGGCTCTCAGATTCCCGCCGCCCGCACACCTGATCCGGTGGTCCAGGGAGTGCAGACACCAGAGGCACCACTAGCCCAGCCGGTGGCAGCTGCTCAGGGTTACGTAGCTCCAGTTATGCCAGATGACGAGCAGCGTAGATTGGAGAGGTTTGGCAGACTCCAGCCTCCTACTTTCAGTGGTGCTGAGGGCGAGGATGCCCAGGGTTTCTTAGACCGATGTCAAAGGATTCTTCGCACCGCGGGTATTCTGGAGACCAACGGGATTCCATTCACGACCTTTCAGTTTACCGGAGCCGCCTTCACTTGGTGGGAGGCATATGAGAGGCGTAGGCCTGTTGGTTCAGCACCTCTGACTTGGCAGCAGTTCTCCACTCTATTTTTGGAGAAGTATGTTCCACAGTCCCGTAGGGAGGAGCTGTGTAGGCAGTTCGAGCAGTTGAGACGGGGAGATATGACGGTTACTCAGTACGAGATGGGTTTTGACAGTTAGCTCGACATGCTATTTGGCTGGTTGCTACGGAGAGAGAGAGGATCAGGAGGTTTGTTGATGGCCTCACCTACCAGCTTCGGGTTCTCATGACTAGGGAGAGGGTGTCAGGTGCTACATTTGAGGAGGTTGTAGATATTTCTCGTGAGATTGAGTCAGTTCGTCGCCAGGAGCGTGAGGAGAGGGAGGCAAAGAGGCCTCGTGGTCATGGTAGTTATGGGGGTACTCCTTCGAGGGGCCAGTTTCAGCACGGCAGAAGTCGTCAGTTCAGGCATGCTCAGTAAGCTCGCCCAGGTTATCGTGGGGCATCGTCAGGCCATGGTTCTCACAGTTCTCAGCAGGGTCATTCCTCACTCAGTGCACTTCCAGCCCAGGGTTCGTCCCGTGCTCCATCAGTTCAGGATTCTTCTACGCCAGGTGCGTCTGCTAGTCATTCCGGTGCTAGGGGTTCCCATCAGTCCCCATCTCCAGCACCCGGGAGTTGCTATAAGTATGGAGAGATGGGTCACATGTGGAGGCAGTGTCCTTGTCGTCTTGGGGGTTCATCTCAGTAGAGGGGTCAGTCATCAGCCTCAGCCCCAGCCACTTCACCTCCCACCCAGCCAGCTAGGGGTGGAGGACAGTCATCTAGGGGTCATCCCAGAGGGGGAGGTCGATCCGGTGGTGGTCAGGCCCGCTTCTATGCACTTCCAGCTAGGCCTGATGCGATTGCTTCAGATACGGAGATTACAGGTATTATTTCAGTCTGCCGCAGGGATGCTTCTGTGTTATTTGACCCTGGTTCTACTTTCTCTAATGTGTCGTCTTATTTTTCCTATTATCTGGATATGCCCTACGAGTCCCTTGTTTCTTTTGTTCATGTCTATACGTCGGTGGGCGATACCGTTGTGGTAGACCGTGTGTACTGGTCGTGTGTTGTGACTATTGGGGGTCTGGAGACCCGAGTGGATCTGTTATTGTTATGATGGTGGACTTCGAGGTTATTTTGGGCATGTATTGGTTATCTCCGTGCCGGGCTATTCTGGACTGTCATGCCAAGACAGTGACTTTGGCTATGCTGGATGTGTCACGAATTGAGTGGCGAGGTTCGACCGATTATGTTCCCACCAGGGTAATTATTTTCTTGAAGGCCCAGCGTATGGTTGGGAAAGGTTGTCTTTCGTATCTAGCTTTTGTGAGGGATGTCAGTGCAGAGGCTCCCAGTATTGATTCTGTTCCACTTGTGAGGGATTTCCCCGATGTGTTTCCTGCAGACCTGCCGGGCATGCCATCGGACAGGGATATAGATTTTGGTATTGACCTGGTGCCGGGCACTCAGCCCATTTCTATTCCACCATATCGTATGGCACCAGCGGAGTTGAAGGAGTTAAAGGAGCAGCTTCAGGAACTCCTGGATAAGGGGTTCATTTGTCCTAGTGTGTCACCGTGGGGTGCGCCAGTTCTCTTTGTGAAGAAGAAGGATGGCACGATGAGAATGTGCATTGATTACAGGCAGTTGAACAAAGTAACAATTAAGAATAAGTATCCTTGCCTCGTATCGATGATTTGTTCGACCAGCTTTGTCACGACCCAAAATCCACTAAGGGTCGTGATGGCGCCGGACACTGCTGTCAGGCAAGCCAACTAAAATACTTAATTAGATTCCAATTTAGACAATTTTGAAAACCCAGATTTTTCCTTCTAATTTCATAAGTAAAGAGACAACTGCTTCAATTCAAATTAAACAATAAGCAATTAATACAAAATATTTCAAGACCATCCCAGAACCAGGTGTCACAAGTGTATGAGCAATTTTTAAGAAATAATATAATACAACATCCGTCCGGAATACAGTGGACAGAAAGTAAATACAATATACTGGAAAGGACTATACTAGCCGCGGTCCGCCTCGAATAATGCAACTCACCTAGTCCCCAAATCATCCGTGTTGCTACGCCCAGTAGGCCACTAGAGTTACATATACCTGTGCAACAAAAATGCACAGAAGTGTAGTATGAGTACGAAAACGTGTACTCAATGAGTATCCCGTCTAATCTCGAAGAAGTAGAGACGAGATGGTAGACTTCGACACTTACTAGTGGTCCAATAATGATGTCAACAATTCATTAAATCGTGGACTCTTATAAACATGATTTTTAATCCAATAGAAGGAAACAAGTAAACAATTATTTCTTTTATAGGAAGTTTTCCAAAATTCCTTTTCATTATTTATCCAAATATTCTCAAGCCATGAAGAGGCAATAACAACTTCAATAAGTTCAAGGCAGCAATACAAGCATGCGCAAATCATGCCGAGGCGTACGGCCCGCTCCAACAGAAAATAAACTGTGCACTGCCGAGGATCGAACGGCGCGAACCATAGATGCAGGTCAACATGAAATAAACAATCCCCCTGCTCGCGAATCATACGTGCGACGCAGGTACACATAGAAATACATGCTCAGATAGCCAATTAAGAATTTATCGGGGAATATTTATTCAAATAAAAGCCACTTTCTCTTTTAACAATGTAAGAAAAGAAGTTTAATCCTTTTTGAAATTATTTATTAATTCGATGTGGTTTAAGCAATTCGAGCTGTCAATAAGTTTACAATTCATCCAAGTATAGCATGTTTTTGGGTCCTAGACTACCCAGACAATAGCATAATAGTAGCTACGCACGGACTCTCGTCACCTCGTGCGTACGTAGCCCCCACAAATAGGAGTACATAACCAATTAATTCACCTATGGGGACAATTCCCTCTTACAAGGTTAGAAAGGAGACTCACCTCGCTCCGAAGATCCATAACCGGCATTCCACGCCCTTCCGAAGACTCGAATCGATGCACAACGCTCCAAAACTAGTCAATAATTATGTAAACCCATTAATATATGCTAAGGTACTCATTATAATCCAATCTATAACAATTCCTAACCCCGATCGAAAAGTTGACAAAAACGCCCTCGGGCCCACGTGCCCGGAATCCGAAATTTTTCGAAGATAAAGTTTACCCATAGCCTTACGAACTCAAATATATGATTTTCTCTAAATTCCATACCCAAAATCGTGGTCAAAATCCAAGAATACTAGTTTTCTAGGTTTTCCCTCAAACCCCAAGTTTTCTACAATTTTCCATGTCTAAATCCATATATAAACCTTGTATATACTCAAAACTAGTAGAGATCACTTACCTCATGCTTGGTGATGAAAATGGCACTCCAAAGCTGCTCCAAAATCGGCTCCCGTGGAAGAAATGAAATGAAAATGAGCCAAACTTCGATTTTTAAAAGAACCCCACTGCCTCCAGCAGTTTCCGCATCTGCGGAAAAATGACCACAACTGCGGTCCCGCATCTGCGGACAAATGACCGCATCTGCGGTCCCGCATCTGCGGAAAAATGACCGCATCTGCGGTTATGACAGCAACCAGCACTTTTTCCCGACACGGAAATGAGCATAACTCCCTCATACGATGTCCAAATTCGACGATTCTTTTTGCTATGGCTCCATAATTACGATACGGACCTAATGGTTCAATAAAAACTTAATTTGGAGCTCATTTGCTTAATATGGTACCCCTTTATGTCCAAAGAAACGGCGTTGAAACATCAAATAAGAGCGCGATACAACCCGAAACACACCCGAGGCCCCCGGGACCCCGTCCAATCACACCAACCTACTCCATAACATAACACGGACCTGCTTGAGGCCTCAAATCATACCAAACAACGCTAAAATCATGAAACAACCTCCAATCCAAGCTTTATGAACTTTAGAATTTCAAACTTCTACTTTCGATGTTTAAACATATCAAATCACGTCCGATTGACCCCAAATTTTGCACACAAATCACATTTGACATTACGGACCTATTCCAACTTCTGGAATCGGATTCTGACCCCGATATCAAAAAGTCCACTTCCGGTCAAACTTCTCAAAAACCTTCAATTTTCTATCTTTAGCCAAATGACTCCAAAACAACCTACGGGCCTCCGAATTCACTTCCGATCGCGCTCCAAACTCCATAATCACCATACGGAGCTACTCCCAGACTCGGAACCCCAAACGGACATCGATAACACTGAAATTCACTTCAAAACAAACTTATGAATTTTCTTCCAAAATGCTAACTTCCACAATAGGCGCCAAAACATTCCCGGGTCTTCCAAAACCCGATCCGGACATACGCCCAAGTCCGAAATCATCATACGAACCTGCTGGAACCTTCAAATCCCGACTCCGAGGTCGTTTACTCAAAAATCCAATCTTAGTTAATTCTTTCAACTTTAAGCTTCCGAAATGAGAATTCTCTTTCCAAATCAACTCTGAACTTCCCGAAATTCGATTCCGACCGTGCGTACAAGTCATAATACCTGAAATAAAGCTGCTCATGGCCTCTGACTGACGAACGACGCGCTAGAGCTCAAAACGACCGATCGGATAGTTACAAGCTTCAGGGAGCGAGAGTGTTCTCCAAGATTGATCTCCATTCGGGTTATCACCAGTTGAAGATCAGGGAGTCAAATATACTTAAGACAGCTTTCAGGACCCGATATGGTCATTATGAGTTCTTGGTGATGTCCTTCGGGCTAACCAATGCCCCGGCGGCGTTCATGCATTTGATGAACAGTGTGTTCCGGCCGTATCTCGACTCATTTGTTATAGTCTTCATTGATGATATTCTGGTGTACTCGCATAGTCAGGAGGAGCACACGGAGCATTTGAGAGTGGTGTTACAGAGATTGAGAGAGGAGAAGCTTTATGCAAAGTTCTCCAAATGTGAGTTCTGGCTCAGTTCAGTGGCTTTCTTGGGGCACGTGGTGTCCAGTGAGGGTATTCAGTTGGGCTCGAAGAAGATAGAGGCGGTTGAAAGTTCGCCCAGACCGTCCTCAGCTATAGAGATTCGCAGCTTTCTTGGTTTGGCGGGTTATTATTGCCGGTTCGTTCAGGGATTTTCGTCTATTGCATCGCCCTTGACCAAGTTGACTCAGAAGGGTGTTTCATTTCAGTGGTCTGATGAGTGTGAGGAGAGCTTCCAGAAGCTCAAGTTGACCACAGCTCCAGTGTTAGTATTGCCATCAGCTTCAGGTTCTTATACCGTGTATTGTGATGCTTCGAGAGTTGGTTTTGGGTGTGTTCTAATGCAGGAGGGTAGAGTTATTTCTTATGCTTCTCGTCAGTTGAAGCCTTATGAGAAGAACTACCCTGTTCATGATTTGGAGTTGGCTGCCATTGTTCACGCGTTGAAGATTTGGAGGCATTATTTGTATGGTGTGTCTTGTGAGGTGTATACTGATCATCGTAGCCTCCAGCACTTGTTCAAGCAGAAGGATCTCAATTTGAGGCAGCGAAGGTGGTTGGAGTTGCTTAAGGATTATGACATTACTATCTTGTATCACCCGGGAAAGGCCAATGTAGTGACCGATGCTTTGAGCCGAAAGGCGGTGAGTATGGGGAGTTTGGCGTATATTCCAGTTGGGGAGAGACCTCTTGCAGTGGATGTTCAGGCTTTGGCCAATAGGTTCGTGAGGTTGGATATTTCAGAGGCTAACAGGGTATTGGCTTGTGTGATTTCTTGGTCTTCGTTATATGAGCGCATCAGAGAGCGCCAGTATGATGATCCTCATTTGCTTGTCCTTAAGGACAAAGTTCAGCATGATGATGCCAGAGATGTGACTATCGGTGATGATGGGGTGTTGAGGATGCAGGGTCGGATATGCCCAATGTAGATGGGCTTCGGGAGTTGATTCTAAAGGAGGCCCATAGCTCGCGGTATTCCATTCATCCGGGTGCCGCGAAGATGTATCAGGATTTGAGACAGCATTACTGGTGGAGGAGAATGAAGAAAGACATTGTGGGATTTGTAGCTCGGTGTCTCAATTATCAGCAGGTGAAATATGAGCACCAGAGACCGGGTGGCTTGCTCCAGCGGATGGATATTCCAGAGTGGAAGTGGGAGCGGATCACCATGGATTTTGTAGTTGGGCTCCCACGGACTTTGAAGAAGTTCGATACTATTTGGGTAATTGTAGATCGGCTGACCAAGTCCGCGCACTTCATCCCTATCTGTACTACTTACTCTTCAGAGCGATTGGCAGAGATATATATCCGGGAGATTGTTCGTTTGCATGGTGTCCCAGTTTCCATAATTTCAGATCAGGGCACTCAGTTTACTTCACCGTTTTGGAGGTCTGTACAGCGAGAGTTGGGTACTCAGGTTGAGTTGAGCACAGCTTTTCACCCTCAGACGGACGGGCAGTCCGAATGCACTATTCAGATATTGGAGAAAATGTTACGCGCTTGTGTCATTCATTTTGGAGGGTCATGGGATCAGTTTCTACCGCTCGCAGAGTTTGCTTATAATAACAGCTACCAGTCGAGTATTCAGATGGCTTCATATGAGGCTTTGTATGGGAGACGGTGTAGATCTCCAGTTGGTTGGTTCGAGCCGGGCAAGGCCAGGCTATTGGGTACAGAATTGGTACAGCATGCTTTAGACAAGGTGAAGGTGATTCAGGAGAGGCTTCGTACAGCGCAGCCGATGCAAAAGAGCTATGCCGACAGGAAGGTTCGTGATGTGTCCTACATGGTTGGTGAGAAAGTTCTGTTGAAGGTTTCACCCATGAAGGGTGTTATGAGGTTTGGAAAGAAGGGTAAATTGAGTCCACGGTTCATTGGACCTTTTGAGGTACTTCGGAGGATTGGGGAGGTGACTTATGAGCTTGCCTTGCCGCCCAGCATGTCGGGTGTGCACCCAGTATTCCATGTTTCTATGCTCCAGAAGTATGTTGGGGATCCGTCTCATGTTCTGGATTTCAGCACGGTTCAGCTAGAGGGTGATCTGACTTATGATGTGGAGCCAGCAGCTATTTTGGAGCGTTAGGTTCGGAAGTTGAGATCAAAAGATATAGCTTCAGTGAAAGTGCAGTGGAGAGGTCGGCCCGTAGATGAGGCTACTTGGGAGACCGAGCGGGAGATGCGGAGCAGATATCCTCACCTATTTGAGGCTTCAGGTATGTTTCTTAACTCGTTCGAGGACGAACGTTTGTTTAAGAGGGGGGAGGATGTGACGACCCGGCCAGTCGTCTCATGAGTTACCGCTCCATTTCCCCCATTTCTGCTTCTATTTGCTTTAATTATCGGTTTTATATGTGATCGGGTTGGTTGGTTCGGGTCCGGAAAGGTTTTGAGAAGGTTTGAGACACTTAGTCTATATATCTCTCTGTGACCCCTCAAACTCAAAAGCACTTTCGGTGCACTGGTTGGTGCTGCTGGTATCATGCCAACTACCTGAGTTTGAATCTCTGCAATTTCATAGCTGCTTCCCACGTTTTTTATTTTTCAGTAGGATAATTTAATATGATAGCCCATATTTTAGTTGGAAAATATGGTCAGCCCAAAGGCCCATATTTTTAGCTACTGCCCCATTCCTTTTTTCTTATACTTAGTGTATTTGATTTAGTTTTTTCCAATGGACCCACCCCATTTACTTTTAGTTAAATCCCTAAATCAAAAACTTCTTCTCCAATTATCTCTCTCCACACAGAAAACTTCTTTCCTAATTTTCAAAGCCCACATGCAACCACCAGTTATTAGTCCGCCAGTCCGCCTAAAGCCATCGAGTAATTGTTTCCGTCGTGACACTACTGCCCACAAACATTGTTAAGGTACTGTTACAGTGCACCCGCTATCTTTAAATTCTGGATCCGCCTCTGAATAGAAGTAAAAAAAAAATTGTTAAAGCCACAAATCACTTTCAGTATCATATGTGAAGAAAAAATAACGGAAAGGAATATGCTAATTTCCCACGGCTTTTCCAGCCTTTGTTTAAGAAAAAGGACAAACTAGGCTTTCAAGGTATATTTCCGCCTTGCAATATCCATTGAAATTAATAAACTTAGGATTTTTGAATAAGCCATCCTTGTATATCTTGAAAGTTGATCCAAGCATAACCAAAATTTCACCTTTATTTGACATGAGAAAAGGCGGATTCAAAAAATCATTATTATGATACTCGATGGACAATATTTTCATCCAAGATTCTTTAACCCCATACTCCGTCATAACCCAAAGATCTATATTAGGTCTCCTATATTCAATGACAGATAGATCACTATTCAACACTCCCACCTCCAAAAAATCGGTTCCTTCTCCATAGCAAGGCCCCTCCACCATTTCCCATTTCTCATCAGCCAAATCAAAAGAAATGATGTTCTTGCTGTTACGATTGTAAAAATCAGCATCTGTAGTCCAATGAAGTTTCCCATTCACAAACATCCCTCGACCATTTGCTCGCACACAGCCACCATTATCCCCACTTCTCCAAGAATTACTCTTTAGACTATATATGACCTCGAAACCAGTATTCTTTGGATACTGATAAAACCTAACTACTACCTTATAATCATCATCGAGCTCATCGTATCCAAAACCATATACACGTGGGTAAGCAACCAGCTTCGCAGGTCTAGGATTAGGCAATTTCTTATACTTTCTGATTGATGGATTCCATATAAAATAGTCATTGTTCTGAATGCGGAGACAAATCAACCCATTGACAGAACCTACAAAAGAAAGACTTCTTTCATATGATTTTATGGGACAATCCAAGTCAAAAGCCTTGGTAACAGAATCATAAAATAAAGACCTAAGAGTACATTCTTTAAGATTGTATATATTCTGAGGGTAGGAACTCATAATAACCTTACGGTCGATGTAGTCCTTGTTATTAGCTGATAAGTTAAGATGGGCCTTTATAAATTTATCACCAGAAATTAAAGCAAGCCAAGATTTTGAAACACGCGTGAATCGCAAGAGGGGTTTCACAGGAAGCCTTGAGAGGATTTCAGTAACGAGTTCTGCTGGCAGAATAGGAATTGTCAAGTTTGAATCTTGCCTTAAACCTGATGGATATTGAGCACGCCTTGTGGATTTGCTCGGTTTTAGGTATTGATAGGAGGCTTCATCTACTTTAAACTCCATTAGGGTAGGAAAAAAACTTGAAGTTTGATTTCTTTGGCTATGGAGAAAGGTTTTTACGAGGTTTTGTATATTTTGGTCAGAGTCCTAGCACGAAGCTTCACACCGTGTTTTTGTAGTTTGAGATTTTCCCGAAATTTTAGTAACCTATTGTTAGTAATATTTCTAGGGTTTAGCTAGCCCTTGTGCTTTTATGGTGTAATTTAATATTTTCGGAAAGTATTAAAGTTTTCTATATTGAAATTTATTATGACTAATTGAATCAGGAGATCACGGATTCTAGCGGTGAAAACAGCGGGTAAGACTGCGTACAATTGACCCATGTGGTCCGGCCCTTTTTCGGACCAGGCATGCTGCCCTTTTTTATGGAAAAATCTCACTTTATACCCATTACGCCCAAACTATTTACCCTTTAATACCCAAGCCTAAACTATTTACTTTCCTACCTATGCAACCCAAACTATTTACCCGGCCCACCCATTAGCTATTTGCCTTCTCATTTGAAGTACAGAATGTTAAAAATATTCGGCTTCATTTTTGCAACTTTACCAACTAGAATGGATCTACTTCTTCTCTGTCAGATTGATCTTCATTAAGAGGGTCAACCCAAGCTATTTCTCTACCTCCTTTCCTTATGATTTTTGTGTGTGTATGAAGTCCCACTATTGTTGAGCTTGAAGCTCCTGAATTTAAAATTTTATTTTGAAGATTTATTGTTTGATGCGATGTGGGTGCTATAAAATCTTGCTTATAGTACCTTCGAGTAAGCTTCCCAAATCTGAATTTTTATGTGTGTTTGAATATCCACCATTGTTGGCTTGAAGCTCAATTTTTATTTTTGAACATTTCTTGTTTGTTTCAAAGTGGGTGTTATTAGATATTGCTTATAGTACCTTCTGGAAGTTCATACTGAAATTTGATCACATTTGAAGTTAATTTGAGGTGATTGAGATCGAATCTTCCCGCGATGGTTTTTTACCTTTAATTTTAAGATGTGGATCATTCTTCAATTTTTCGGCACAAGAACAAGCCAAATATCGACGGAGAAAGCTTACAAATCAATCAATCAAAACTTAATCATGAACTCATATAAAGCATATAAAATTAGTAAAGGAAAATAACATATGGAGATCTAACTCTATGAACAATCTTTAGTGAGCATCTATAACTTAAAAGCTAAAAATACTGCACTATTTGCTCACACGTAATGTCTTCATCTTCTTCACTCTACCTTCAACTGCAACCAAAACTTCTCCCATGTGATAGAGCTTTCAAATTGAAAATTATTAAAACTTAAAAAAAGAAAAGATTTCATAAGTATCGACATAGCTTTTCTTGTAACTGACTTTAAATGTACTCGTTTTCGGTTTAGGAGGGTCTCTTTTTTGATAATAACATATTCACTTTCAACTCCACTTGAATTGAGGAATTAGGACTATTAAATTTCACCACAAGAAAAGTTTCAATCGCTTAACTCCTTTTAGGTTTTGGAGTTTTTTTTTTTGGTTAATAAAATTTTGTCGAACTTTCGACTCCATTTAGATTTAGGAGTACTATTAACTCCTTTACTATTTTGAGCCATGTTACGATCCTAAACCCAAACCCGGTCGTGATGGCGCCTCTCGTGAAGACAAGGCCAGCTGACACACTTTCAATTCACTTTAAGCAATCAAAATAACAAATACTAAGTCTTTAATCAGAAATAAAATCCCAAAATATCAGTGAACAGTTTAATTTGCGGAAATAAAAACTAACACAGCCCGACATCGGGGTGTCACTTGTCATGAGCATCTAAAACAATACTACAAGTCTGAAGTCTACTCCACTACTACATAACTGAATCAAAAAGAACTAAGATAGAGGGAGAATGCACTGGGCTGCGAATCGCCAAGCAGCTACCTAGTAAATCTCCGAAGATCTGCTGGAACTATCAACCCTCAGTAGCAGGACCTGTAGCGCCCGAATCTGCGCATAGGGGTGCAGGGAGTAAAGCGAGTACTCCAACTCAGTGAGTAATAAAAATAAATGAAGACTGAGCGATATAAAATCACGTTAAACACAACATTCAACTATAAGAGGTACAATAAAATCAGTAAATATAATTAAGCAGGGAAATCTCATAATCATCTTTTAAGCAGTTAAACAATTAAAGGAAAAGCAGCTAGAAAGGTAAACTCAAGAACTGCCCCTCGGGCTCAGTAACAACGACAGAATCAGCCCCTTAGGCAATATCACAGAACAATACCAGCTCCTCAGGCTATATCTCATATCACAATGGGTACCCGCGCTCACTAGGGGTGTACAAACTCCGGGAGGGTCCCCTTACGGCCCAAGCGCAATATCAATCCATCTCGTGGCATCATAAACAGGCTCTCGGCCTCATATCAATCTCAATCCACCTCGTGGCGTACAATCTCAGGCCCTCGGCCTCATTATCATAATCAGTATATCACTACTGCGGTGTGCAGCCCGACCCAAAAGTATCCTCATAACACAAGCCCTCGGCCTTACTCAGTCAGAATCTCATAAGCCCCTCGGGCAACAGTAAATTACATTTGAGTCTCCAACAATTATTCCAATAATGACATATCCGATTTGACCTATGGACGAATATGCAAGCATACGTTCCATGCTTGTTTGAGTAATAGCAATGTATGAAGCTCAGCTCAAATATCTTTGAAAATATCATTTAAAGGGTTTTAAATAGAATAACATAGCTGAGTTTTTGAAAACATGGAAAATATGGCATGACTGAGCACCAGCAGGAAATAAAACAGTGAGGCAAATATCATTTAAAAATCCCCTTAGGGTTCAAACAGTTGGCATGAAGCCCACATATGGCATTTAGCCCAAAATATAATAATATCAACAAATAACTGTCAAATACGCAGTAAAATAGTCATTCGGGATGGACTAAGTCACAATCCCCAACGGTGCTCGACCCCGCGCTCGTCATTTAGCGTGTGTCACACCTCAACATAGCCGAACGATATAAAATCCGGGGTTTCATACCCTCAGGACAACATTTAAAAGCATTACTCAACTCAATCCGGCCCGAAGTTTAGTTCGACATGCCCTTGCCCTTCGAATCGATCTCCGGATGCTTCGAATCTACCAAAATCAGAACGTAGCCATTAATTTATGCTAAAGGGACGAAGCCCCCTCGAGATTATTCGAAAAACATCACAAATCCCGAAATTACCAAAACCCGGCCCCCGGGCCCACGTCTCGGAATTCGCTAAAATTAACATTACTAGGTTCCGTATCTCCCCACGAGTTCACACATATAAAAAGTTCCAAAATCCGATCACAAATGGTCTCCCAAAACCTCAATCAACGGCCTAGGTTTCTAAACCCTAGTTTCTCAAACTTTACCTTTAATTACAGCTCTAATCGATGCATTAACACCATAGAATCGAGTTTTTAAGTCCAAAATTCTTACCTCAATGAGTTCTCCTTGAATTCTCTCTTCAAAATCGCCCAAAGCTTTCAAATTCGTGTTTAAAAAGTGAGAAAACCTTCTGAAACTCGCGAAGGAACTAACATATATTTTCTGTCTAGACATTTCCGCATCTGCGGCCATTTCAACGCATCTGCGGTACCGCTTCTGCGGTCCCCACTTAAATCTGCATTTCCCGCATCTGCGGTTCCATATCCGCACCTGCGCCATCGCAAGTGCGGTTCTTCGAATCGCATCTGCAGTTTTCTGTCTTCCTAGCTCCCTTCCACTTCTGCGGCTCCTCTTTCGCATATGCGGCGTCGCACCTGCGGTCCCCAATCCGCAGGTGCGGAAATACCAGAAGCAGCACAATCTGCAGCTGCAACAATTCCTCAAACTCCCCGTCAACCATCCGAAATCACCCCGAGGCCCCCGGGACCTCAACCAAAAGCACAAACATATCCCATAACCTTATTCAAACTTGTACCAATCTTCAAAACACCTCAAACGACATCAAATACACCAAAACTCATCGAATTCAAGCCTAAGGTTCTAAATTCTTCCCCATTCCTCTTTTGATCAAAAACCCAACCAAACCACGTCCAAATGACCTGCAATTTTGCACACACATCCCAAATGCCATAACGGAGCTACTGAAACGTTCGGAATTCCATTCTGACCCCTATATCAAAATCTCACCTATCAACCGGAAAACGCCAAAAACTCAATTTCGCCAATTCAAGCCTAAATCTACTCCGGACCTCCAAAACATATTTCAATCACGCTCCTAAGTCCCAAATCATCTCCCCAAGCTATCCGAACCATCAGAACTCACATCTGAGCCCTCTAACACATAAGTCAACATCCGGTTAACTTTTCCAACTTAAACTTTCTTAAATGTCAAAAAGAAAATATGCATCTGGTTATTCAAAAATACAAAAGAAAAGAAAAGTTGAAAATTTAATAAAATAAAGTAGCTCTTGACAAATTTTTGACAAACAATAAAAAATAAGGGAAGAATGACACTGTTACCCACAAAAACAAAACTATTTACCCTTGTCTACCCATTTGTTTTTCTACCCATAAACTAATTATATTTTCTATCCATAGTAGTTTTTTAGGGGAATTTTTTCTTTATTCTCCAATTCTTTTTTATTTCTATGCTTCTTTTCTTTTCTTTTCTTTTCTTTTTTCTTTTCTTTTCTCCTTTTTTTCTCGTTTTCTTCTTATTTTTTTATTTTTTCTTTTCTAATTGCATTTAACTTCTTTTTTTATATTCTTTTTCTCTTCATAATCTAATTTCATTTACTTTTTTCACTATTTTTTATTATTTTTTTTATACTACTACTAAAGAAAAATCAACATGTGGACCAATTAAATGTAGCTAATACAACCAAAAAATATTAACTAACATATGATACCAGCTATACCAACAGGGTATACAATTGTACACAAAGAGTAAAAAAAAATTCTTGTTTTGAGTTTCAAAATAACCACAAACCTAATTTATGAGTTTCAAAGCTTTAAGGTCCTTATACTAATGTTTTGCAGAAGTCAAAGTCTTGGAATTCAAGTCATAGAATAAATCAAAACGAAAAAAAGATTTGAATTTTCACTTTGCCCCTCACGCTGGGTAAAAGCTTAAAGGAAAAGGCAAGTGAATTTACGTGTAATAAGTATACTATTATGGTATATTGTATACTGTTACAGCATACTGTTACAGTATATTGCATATTATTATAGTATACTATAACAATATATTGTATACTATAATAGTATATTGTTGCAGTATAACTATATACTCCTACAGTATATTGTGTAGTGTAGCGGTATACTGTTAGGTAACTGTGTTCTTTTTCGATTATTACAATATACATAACTAGCCAATATTTAAGAAAAAAATACAAAACCATAGTAGTAATTATTGATTATCATTTCTGGCAATTAAATATTAATATGTTGTAGCAACTTCCAACAGCGGAACCTTCTTTTTGCCGAGATCCCTGCTTATTTCAGTCCTTGATTTCATGTATTTTGATTATTATTAGTTTGATATATTTTCTTTTATAAACTAATATTTTACTTTTTATTGTAGTAATCATAATATAACCAGTACATCACTAATTTATAAGCGGTGGAAGATAGAGATTTAGGGCCCACTTTATGATAGATAAAAATAGGATTAAGAAAATATATAGTATCAATCTGATAGGTATAATAATGGTTTATTTTATTTGAAGTATTTTTTCCAAATGAACCTATCAATGTATTTCAAGAATTTAAATGTATGCCATATGTATTTTGAATATTTAACTGCATAATGATGGTATTATTTAAGTAACAATAAATATTTCAAGTATGATTATATCACTGGTATGCATTTTTAATTATTAACTACATAATATCAATGGGAGGTCTTATATATATTGTCTAATGCTAGTATACTAATAATTTTTTGTGATGATTCAAATATGTTGTTATGTATTTGCAAATTATATATATGGTATAATTTTAATATAATAATGATACGCCGTATTATACTAGTATAATAATGGTATATCCCACGGTGTGGGATAATACTGGGTATATTGTTGTTGTTGTTGTAATAATGGTATCTTAATGTTTTAGATTTTTCAGATGTGATTTTTTTTAATGTATATTAGTTTTAATATTATACATGAATTAATAGTTGTATAATTATAGTATCATGGGTGATTCATATGTTATTCGAGCTGTTAGGCGCCATCACGATCCCTGGGGTGAAAATTTCGGGTCGTGACAATTGGAGAACCTGGTAGTGCTTTCGTGAAGTAATTGATATTCTAATGCATTTTTACTTTAGAAAGAGATCCATATATAGAAAGAAAAAAGAAATGATTCCATTTGTGTTGACTCCACAAAGCAAATCAAGTTAGATTTTTTAGGTTCGGAGAAGAGAATAATTGGAAGGCTAAAAATATGGCAGAAATTAGGAGTACTGAAAAAGTATAGTTTTAGTATAATAGTGTGATAGAAGATTAACAAATTAAAATGGACTAAAACTGATCCCTTGATTTGTGGGAAAGTCATGAACGTTTAATTTTTTTAAAATCTATTCTATTTGTAAATAAATCTGCTAAATTTGAAAATGCTTTCCTTTATGTAAATAGTCTCACAAAAGTGCTCTACGATGTAAAAATCCCAAAAGGGGGAATGTCATAAAAATATGACCGGCCCAAAGTAGGAATTAGGTTGGCATAAGTTCATTGACGGGCATAGCTCGAGTTGATCCTTCTAAAAGCTTTGGCCAATTTGTGCTACATATGTAACCCAATTTGACCAGTAATTTATTTTTTTGAAACATAGAAAAATGATTTCTGTTGGATTTATTTAGTTTGATATAATCATGATAAGCAAAAGAAAAAGATTTTATTAGTTTGATTTGTAATTAAATAAATTATAAGAGAACAAACAATCAAAAGAAAAATGATTTTTTGAGTTGAGCGGTTGGTTAGAAACCATGATTTTATTGCTTTAACCTACCCAAATATAGCCAATCCATTTGAGTTTTGACAGTCTATTGTCCATACACGCGCACACGCAATACATATACAAGCATTCTTTCTTTCTTTTCTCTCTTTCCAATAGTTCGTTTCTTAGGATATCTAACATAAATATACATCAAAGGCTAGTTTTTAATGTTGATGTTCATCGCTCATCCTCGTGGGGGCTGCCTATCCAGCTTACTTAAATCAGATGATTTTGAGACGGATGCATGGAGTTCCATGAATCGGAATAGCTCAAGANAGCGGTAATAGGCAGGGCAAGGAGCGTTATGTATAACGGAAAATCTTGTCACATTCGACAGAGATACAATACCGTTAGACAACTACTCTCTAGTGGTGTTATCACAATTGACTATATTAAGTCGAGAGATAACGTATCGGATCCACTTACAAAAGGCCTATCTAGAGAGGCAGTTGAAAGATCATCGAAGGGAATGGGGCTAAGGCCTAGGACAAGTCATCATGGCGGTAACTCTACCTAGCAGACTGGAGATCCCAAGAGCTAAGTTCAAAGAGATCAAACAAAGTTATGAATGACGGTTCAACATTGTCAAATAACTCAACCCATTCTCGTGATGAAGACAATGTTCAGAAATCAAGATAAAGCATTAAGGCTTTTTAATGAGTCAATAAAGCTTAAAGCTTTTTAATGATTTTCTAAGTCTGGCAGGATATGACCAGATAGTGTGTCTATAGGATTACACGTTTAGAAATCACCTATGTGAGTGTTAAGTGTAAGCCGCTTTAAGGGGAATGATAGTAAAGGCCCATTCTCTAAGCACTCATGAAACCAGGCGGTGTTCATGGCTGAAACGAACACAACCGTGAGTACTCAAGACGGTTTAGGGTAATTGTGTGACTTATGGTTGTCTAGGTATACACCAAAGTTNTGAAAAATTCGATCTCAATCACCTCAAATCAGCTCCAAATACTATCAAATTTCAGTATGAACTTCCAGAAGGTATTATAAGCAATATTTAACAGCACCCACCTTGAATCAAACAAGAAATCTTCAAAATAAAAATTTTAAATTCAAGAGCTGCAAGCCCAACAATTGTGAATATTCAAATACATATAAAAATTCAGATGGGGAGGATCGACAGCACAAGGTAAAAAGGTTTATATTTGTAGCTTTTATCTTCAGTAAAAATTTTCTCTCAGAGTTCAATTAGATCATTGTTGGTTCTGAAAAATTTTGTACTCTGACTAGTGCATTTAACTAGTTCTTTTCTTTCTTTTTTTTTTTTAATTTATATTAGTTATCCTTAATGGGAAGATTCTCAAAGGATGATACTGTGAATGTACTCTAACTTTCAAATCATAGCCTGCTTTTTACTTGTTCTAATCAGATTATATATATGAGTGAAAGGCTGTCATTTCTATCTCGGGTTAAGGAGCTTAGGACTTCCTTGGAGCCACTATCAGGACGCAGCTTACAGTACGAATACACTTTGGGCCGAATACAATAAAGGCCGGGTAAATAGTTTGGGCCACATGGGTAGGAGAAGTAAATAATTTGGGCCTGGGCATTAAAGGACAAATAGTTTAGAATTAATGGGTATAAAGTGAGATTTTCTCAAAAATAAGGCCCCATATTAAACTTTCGCCTTAGGCCTCATATACGCTTGAGCCGCCCCTGCTGATGTTGTCGTATTGATCAAGTTGCTTTTGCAATTATCTTAGAATTTCAAACTTATTTTGCGTGGACGAGTATAAATACAAGACTTTTTAAGTATTTATTTGAGTTTACATCATAATTCATGTCATTAATATAAGTGTTCGTACTAACCAAAATTTGTAGTTGACTCAAAAAATTTCAATACACACTAATTTTGCTATTGAAGGTATATTATACTATGTCTAATTTCCAAGTTGCTTAGTTTCTGAATATCCAGTAGTTGCTTTATTCACATGTCTACTATTAAATTATTCAGTAAAGATCTTATGCAGCCAACAAAATCCAATTAGTCATGACCTGGTTGACCCCTATACCTCATTATTGAAGGTTATGACTCAACAATAATGCTTAAAAGAGCAACTTGCAAGCTACAATTACATATTTATATATTCAGTATTTTATTATACAACAATAACAGAACTTACGCAGTATAATATCACAAGTGAGGTCTGGGATGCCACACATAGGATCTGAAGACTGAGGTCACTTCTTATCTTACGTGATTGACGGTGACACCTCCTAAACTTCCTGTGCTTGGATCCACAGCGTGGTATCTTCCGCCCTTCATTAATGCTAAAAATACGCTGATGAGAAGGGGGTTGTAGTGCGTACGCGGACCTTACTCGTACTTTGTGAAGATAGAGAGGTTATTTCTGAAGACCCTCGGCTCAAGAAAAACGAAAAAAATTGTAGAAATCAACAAGATAATAAGCTAACTGAAGCGAAAGAAATAACATATAATAATAGAACTCTAAAAATACGAGAGTGCAAGACTAAGGCCTCATTTGTTTTTTTTTTAAGATTAAGACGTCTGAATCTGAGTACACATTTGAATATCAAGATGTGTATTAAGATTAAGACATCTGAATCTGAATACACATCTGAATATATTAAGATGTGTATTAAGATCTGAATAAAAATAATTAAGACTGTTTGATTTTTAACATCTGAATGTATAAAATTTATCTTTATTTGAAAGTTAATAAACATAAAATTCAAATGAAATACTAACTAATCTAATATTCTATCATTAAAATATATAGTTTTTTAAAATATGATAGTTGGTGGTGGTGATGGCTAACGGGTGAATGCCGAGTAGAGGCGATGGTTAGTGGTAGTTTTGGTTGATGACGGTGGTTCATGCTAGTAGATAGTAGTGATTGGTAGTGGTGGCGATTATGACTGAGGATGGTGGTGGTGTTGCGTTTTATTAAGGAGTGTGAATGGGAAATGGAAGAGGCACCTTTTAGATTGCACCTCTCCATATCACCCTTCCTTTGTCTATAAATTTAGAGGCTTGGCCTCATTTTTCAGACATGAAAATCAGACATGTAAAATCTGAAATCTTCTCCCCTCTTTCTACATTGTTGCATTATTTTCTAAATAAACATAAGTGTCAAGTGTGATTTGCTCCGTTTGTTGAGTTTGCTGAAGTTCTGTGATTTGAAGTGCCGCTATCACAGAATAGTTATTCCGTTCTATCTTGGGAGGAATTAATCCTTATACCTTGGGCAACAGTGAGGGGATTAAATTCCTTAAGGACACACTGTGCATTCAGTGGGCTTGGAATTATTTTACGTTTGTTTCTTTTTTTGAACTAACGTTTGTTTACTTTTCTGATTTTGAACACAGTAATACCAACAATCTTAAGGAATTTAATGAAATTATTTTTCAGACTTTGAAATGAATGATGCTCAGTGAAATCATCTAGTTGAATTCACTGTTGTTTTGTTTAGTAAAATCTACATATAAGTTGTCAGTCATGAAATTTTACGGTACAAGGTAAGCAAAATGTGGTGAAGGGTACATTTATTATCCTCTGTTTTGTGTTTTTTTTTTTTTTTCGGTGGTGGCTTTTGTATTTGAATTTTGTTTGGTGGATTTATCACTATACAAGAATCAAATCACTATTTTGCACCCATTAGAAATTTTTTTACATGCAGAGTAGCGAAATGTCCGTCTTAATTTCCATCAGAAAAGTAAGCGTCACAATTTATGTGTCGTTTTGTTTGGAAAAGAAATGCTGCTTCTATTTAAGGATTGATCACTCCAAAAGGAATTCGATTTTTCAGAGAAAAGTGTCCATGGTTGTGATGGTAGCCTTAGAAAACTTCCTGAAAATTTATCAAGCATAGCAGTGATGAGAATGAAAAGGGCATACCTTTCTCTGTGTACATGATCAGATTCCTTGGTTAATGTAAGATGACATTATCAACCAAGGTTATTCATGTCGGTACTTTCATTCTAATTTGGAATAAACATTTGCTACAAACATGTAGCGCCGTTACACTCAAAAACATTGTCATTAAACATGTCCAGTAATTTGGATTTTCTCGGGCTCAAATAATATCTATCCGTTGATGGAAGATATCAGAGCCGGTTTGTGATATTCTCATTATTTTCAAGATTGTAAGATACGAATTAGGCTTACATTAATACTTGAAAATATTCTTGAGGTCATGAATATAATATATGTAAAGATGAACATATATTTGAGAAAGAGATCAAACTGTTTAAAGTGTTATAATGGTTTAGTTGGAAAAACCTTTTGGAAAGGGAATTAAAATTCTCGTGAATGTATAATCCCGTTATGGAGACTAAAATCTTAGTGATTTTCTACTCCTACTTTGAGATTAAAATCTGCGTGATTTTCTACTTAATCTTTGAGATTAAAATCGTCGTAACGTTCTATTCGTTTTTTGGAGATTAAAATCGAAGTGACTTTATACTCGTTTTGGAGATTAAAATCCTAGTGATATTCTACTCCAATTTATTATTCGGTTTGAAGATTAAAAACTTCACCGTTTATTAAATTTGATTGTGTCACATATTAATCGGTTTGAAGATTAAAAACTTCACCGTTTATTAAATTTGATTGTGTCACATATTAATCGGTTTGAAGATTAAAAACTTCACCGTTTATTAGATCTAGTTGTATCAGATGTTACTCGGTTTGAAGATTAAAAACTTCACCGTTTATTAATTCTGAATGTGTCAGATTGGTTTGAAGATTAAAAACTTCACCATTTATTAATTCTGGCTATGTCGTGACACAAGCAACAATTCTTGTGGTTGGCTCAACAACGTAATAGGGGCGTCGAATATGAATCTCCTTTTGATGAAATATGTTTGGAATATGAAATTATTCACCAAACAATCGCCCTTTAGTCACCGCAATCTAATGGAATTGCAGAAAGAAAGAATAGAACGTTAAAGGAGATGTTGAATGCCTTGTTGATAAGTTCTGGTTTACCCCAGAACTTGTGGGGGGAAAGTTATTCTTTCAAATAACCGTATACTCAGTCGAGTTCCCCATAGCAAGACGTAATTCATTCCATATGAAAAATGGAATGGAAGGAAGCCCAACTTAAATATTTTAAAGTGTAGGGGTACTTAGCTAAAGTACAAGTTCCTAAACCCAAAAAAGGTAAAGATCGGACCGGAAATTATTGATTGCGGTTTTATAGGATATGCAACAAATAGTAAGGCATATCGTTTTCTGATTCCTAAATCAGAAAATCCCGACATTCATATTAATTCGGTAATAGAATTAGATAATGCTGAATTCTATGAGAATAATTATCTGTATAAAAGGAATGTGAGTCGTCTAGTAAAAATCTAAGCGAACACGGGAAGAAGCAAAAGAAAGTACACCTATTGAGGTGAATCTAAGACGTAGTAAACGTCAAAGGAGAACTACTTCCTTTGGTCTAGATTTTCTGACATTCTTGTTGGAAAGTGAGCCTCAAACATTTAAAGAAGCAATGTCTTGCTCGAAAGCACAATTTTAGAAAGAGGTAGTCAATAGTGAGATAGAACCCATATTAAGTAATCATACTTGGGAATTGGTTGATCTTCCTCCAGGAAATAAACCTTTGGGTTCTAAGTGGATTTTCAGAAGAAAAATGAAAGCTGATGGTACTATTGACAAATATAAGGCAATATTGATTGCCAAAGAGAAGGTCTTGATTACTTTGACACATACTCACCCGTAACGAGAATTACATCTATTCGGATGGTAATAGCGTTAGCCACCGTGTATGGCCTTGAAATCCATCAGATGGACGTAAAAGACAACCTTCTTAAATAGAGATTTGGAGGAAGAAATTTATATGGAACAACTTGAAGGGTTCATGGTTCCTGGAAAAGAAAAGAAGGTGTATCGACTTGTTAAGTCACTTTACAGACTAAGACAAGCACCCAAACAATGACATGCGAGATTTGACCAAATAATATTGTCAAATGGTTTCAAAAATTAATGAGTGTAAATAAATGTGTTTACGTTAAGAATACTTCAAATCATATAGTCATTATTTGATTATATATGATATGTTGATGAAATATTTAAAATGTGGGGGCTTTTAGCTTATGCATGACAAAAGCCAATGTTAGACATAATGTCTAAATGATATAATTTTTGAACCCCATTGATATAGTAGTTGGTCAATTCATCAATTGTTTAGTCTTAATGAAGACTAGTTGATGAAACTACTAATTCGGAAGTTGGTCACGTGCCTTTCTCGAAAGGTCATTTTCTTATTGAAAATTTATATTGTTTAGCTCTTTTATGAATAATGCCACTTTGAAGGTTGTGACTTTTCATAGAAAGATGCGTCTGTACATTTTGTATGGACATGACCGTTCATGAACGAATGTATTAATACGTTGGTCTATAATGAGGTGAACCAACCGATGAACATGACCAAAATCCATTGCAAGTTGGATTTGTTTCATGAATGAAGGTGCTATAATTTGCATATCATATAGACGTATGAATGAATAGCATACAAATGCTTGAAAATGGCGGAGTGATTGCGAAATGTGTTATATATTAAAAGGTTGTGGTCACAACTGATGTCAATCATTCCAGTTGTTGTTATGATATACTATTACTACATTAAGTGTAGTCAATAATCTGATATGCAATCGAAAGCCGATACGTATTAGTCTACGACATAAGAAAGTTTGCATTTGAACTTTAATGACAATGAAACGAGTTTTGAAGTATTTAAAATATACTCCAAATTATGCTTTGCACTACAATAAGTATCCCGCGATAATAGAGGGGTATAATGATGCAAATTAGATCACCGGTTCAACCGATTCTAAACAGTCGGTGGAGGAGCGATGTCTTGGAAATCGTCCAAACAAATGTGTATTGACCACTATACAGTGGAGGCTGAGTTTATAGCCTTAGACAAGGCCGGTGAAGAAGTTGAATGGCTCCGGAATTTCTTGGAAGATATTCCATTTTTGCCAAACCTTTGGCACCTATGTGTATACATTGTGATAGTCAAGCGGTAATAGGCAGGGCAAGGAGCGTTATGTATAACGAAAAATCTTGTCACATTCGACGGAGATACAATACCCTTAGACAACTACTCTCTAGTGGTATTATCACGATTGACTATGTAAAGTCAAGAGATAACGTATCAGGATCCACTTACAAAAGGCCTATCTAGAGAGGCAGTTGAAATATCATTGAAGAGAGTGGGGCTAAGGCCTAGGACAAGTCATCATGGCGGTAACTCTACCTAGTAGACTGGAGATCCCAAGAGCTAGGTTCAAAGAGATCAAACAAAGTTATAAATGACGGTTCAACATTGTCAAATAACTCAACCCATTCTCGTGATGAAGACAATGTTGAGAAATCAAGGTAAAGCATTAAGGTTTTTTGATGAGTCAATAAAGCTTAAAGCTTTTTAATGATTTTCTAAGTCTGGCAGGATATGACCAGATAGTGTGTCTATAGGATTACACGTTTAGAAATCACCTATGTGAGTGTTAAGTGTAAGCCGCTTTAAGGGGAATGAAAGTAAAGGCCCATTCTCTAAGCACTCATGAAACCAGGCGGTGTTCATGGCTGAAACGAACACAACCGTGAGAACCAAAGATGGTTAAGGGTTAATTGTGTGACTTATGGTTGTCTAGGTATACACCAAAGTTCGACGGTTCAAAGATATCAAATCTACCGATTGACCGAGTATATCAGACATAAGTTCACTACGGAAAGTTCAAAGGGAAACCTACTTATCCAGATGCGAATAATCCTTATTTGTGAATCACACAGTATTTTCATGCATGTTTTTCCTCATATGACCATTCCCCATTCATGTGGGGGATTGTTGCGTTTTTATTAAGGGGTGTGAATGGGAAATAGAAGAGGCACCTTTTAGATTGCACCTCTCCATATCACCCTTCCTTTGTCTATAAATTTAGAGGCTTGGCCTCATTTTTAGACATGAAATCAGACATGGAAAATCTGAAATCTTCTCCCCTCATTTCTACATTGTTGCATTATTTTCTAAATAAACATAAGTGTCAAGTGTGATTTGCTCCGTTTGTTGAGTTCGCTGAAGTTCTGTGATTTGAAGTGCCGCTATCACAGAATAGTTATTCTGTTCTATCCTGGGAGGAATTAATCCGTATACCTTGGCAACAGTGAGGGGATTAAATTCCTTAAGGACACATTATGCATTCAGTGGGCTCGGAATTATTTTACGTTTTGTTTATTGAACTAACGTTTGTTTACTTCTCTAATTTTCTGATTTTGAACACAGTATAATACCAACAATAATATCCTTATCCTAGTAACCAAACGATCTCGAATTAATATCCTTGGAATTAAGAAGCCATGTTATTGCTTGGTGCAATTGCTTTTCTTCTCGTATTTCGTTAGTCGAGGGTCTTAGAGGGGTAAGAGGTTGGCCTGAACACTGCTGACCGGTTAGACCCTGTAAACTCACCAATCGGAAGTAGTCTTTCTACATGTAAGGTAGGGGTAAGTTCTACGTACTACTTTTCTCAGACCCCACTTGTAAGATTACATTGAGTTGTTATTGTTGTGGTTGGAATTAAGAAGTCCTATGCTTTAGACCTACCATTGCAAACTAAAGCGTATGGCTAAATCCTACTATATTGCTGGACTCACTCTAGAAAGTAGAAACAAAGAGTAGTAAGAAACAAGACAACTACTTTAGAAAGTAGAAACAAAGTGTAAGAAACAAGTCAAATACTCTAGAAGTCCAAGTACACGGCCATAATATGTTTGATTAGGGCCTACACATTTTTCAATCAATGACTAAAAATTTACAAGCAATCAATTAGACGCGCCGACACTTTAAAAACACATCGCACGCTGAAAGATATACTAAAATTCTCTGTCGAAGATTGACAATAAGTGGAATATCTTTAGTCAATATTTCGATGTGAAATCGAAGTATGTCGAGATGCTAATTTTTTTAAAACTGATTTTGCTTAAATGATGTATGTACACTTTCAAATGCATGCATTTTCAAAATATAATTTAGGAATGAGCGTATACGGGTTAATTACAGCATACTTTTTGTATAGTGCTATCTTATAACGTCAAATGAAATATTTTCAATGAATCGATGTTTATGAACGATTATCTGAAGATATATAGCACGCGTTTACGAACGTTCTGAAGGCTATCGCTTATATATATATATATATATATATATATTTACCCTAAAAATCGAGTAACAATTAAATTTGTAATGTGGTTTTAAGGATACGTGATTTCACTTAATACCAATTAATTGATTTAGAGATAAGTGGTGAAATTGACAAGAATATGAAACAAACTGATATTTGGACAGTGTACTCGAGCTGATGAATCCTCGAGAGTAGTAAAGCAGGAATAGTTAAAGAACAATAAATTGATGAACACTAGAGAAATATTATATTGCTTTGATCTGTATGAATGTAAGGTGTCTACAAATGATGGGAACCCCTCTTTATATACTAGAGGAATCATAATTGTAGTACAATTCTAATTACGGAAGTAAATCCCATGATTGATACAAATAACCACTCTTGATTTGATTTGCTCCGAGATTTTCGCCGTGATCTCCGACCAGTTACGAATATTTCGCCTTTCCGTTATTGCATTTCACTCTAAGTCGGTCATACTTAGTCTCGATTGATGCTAGCTTCGGTCTCGACGAACACTTCGATCTTTGGACCCGATGCCTCGTCTTCGAACTCGGGCCTGATTCATTACGAGATTACCCCCGATGGAGCTCCTTTGGTTTGATCAAATAACAAAATCGCGTAGGACCGATTTCGACCTTACACAGATAGTCCCCTCGTTTCTTAGAGTGTAATGAGAAGAAACGAACTAAGCCTTCAATTTTGCACCTCAACCAAGTATGATGCCACCCTCGTGACGTAAGCGACGGAGGCGACTGAAGCGTCGCGTCTGCACAGTTCTCAAGATCACTAATTGACGGCACTTGATGGTCGGCCACTAATGCCTTTGAACCGCCATGGCTAACATTATAAATAGACCCTCCTCATAATTTTTTCAAACTTTACTTTCAAAACTTTTCTTAATCTTCAAAGCTCTCCTACTTCCTTTAAGTTCCTCAATTCCGCAAACTATCTACATCCCGTTCGACAATCCTCTCAGCAAACTTTATCTTCTTCTTTTTCTAAACTCATACAGACATGGCGAAAACATCTAAAACCGTTCCCCAAAAGGAAAAAGTGTTACCTCTCGTATTTCCGTACGTTAAAATTTCGTTTTCAGTTAACCGACGTAGACTCGTGGATGAGATCATCTTGACGTTAACGTACTTACACTATTTATAACAAGCGATAAATAAGTGTTATGAAGGATAAAGGGGTACACGGATTAAAGAAAACGAGTTTCGTTGAAAGTGGCCAATTTGGAATAAAATACGGGCCGAGCGATAATACCCGATAATTATGAACTAGTACCATGCAAGGTGCCATATGACTACGGTAGTATAATATATAAAGTATATATGAAGTATTTTTTTAAAAAAAAAAATAAAATTTTAAGTAATTTGTGATAATTTTTAAATTATACGGGTAATTGATTAATTATCGGGTAACACGACATTACCCAATTAACTAATAAGTGGATAAAAATTTAATAAATTAACCACTCTCCACGTAGCACAAGGCCACCAATTTAAGAAATGACTCACTACACATAAGTGTAGGTGTTTACCTAATAATCAAATATGACTTAAGCTTAAAGTGACTAAGACTTGTAAATTCTTATCCAATTAGACCATCTGTTCTTAGCTTCAAGTCATGTCTTGAAATCAAGAACTTGGAAACAGATTCTCGTCCAAACTCTTAGCCAAAGAGTTCAAGTGAAATTTCAAAGTTCAACAAATAGATTAAATCCATTTCTGTCCTTGTTCAAAAACGTTAGAAGCAAAGCAGAATCATTTCGTTCCAAGTAGTTACTTTTCTTAGTTTGTTAATGAGCCATAAAGAAAAATTCATATCCCGGAATTTACGTATATTTTGCTAGTCTCGCAAGTTATAATATTATCTTTATCGGGATTTCATATTCAATTGAGTATTTTCTTCTTCCAGTCAAGAGAGCAGAGAGTTTATATATACGGTATTAAAGTATTTTTATTACCATCGAGCTATAATCGATGGGCAGGCCCCTATTGGGCAACCTCTGATCAGATGGTAAGTTATATACCGAGCCTACTGTGGCTGAGCGCATATGAGCAAGCCCAGTTGGTCGAGATATAGAGCCTAGTATGGCCTAGCGCCTATGAGCGAGCCTACTACGGCAGAGCAGTTATATATATACCGAGCCTTATAGGGCCAGACAGCTATTTTACTTACTATATTGAGGGAGTTGAGTCAGCAGGTAAGCATATCTTCATATCATCTTTGACTTCCAATTACTTTCAGTTATTATATTATCAGTTCAGGTTCAACTTTCAGTATATTGCCTTACATACTCGGTACATTATTTCGTACTGACGTCCCTTTTCTGGGGGCGCTGCATTTCATGCGTGCAGGTTCAGACAGACAGACGGGTAGACCTCCTCATTAGGTGTTGCCCAAGTTCAGCTTGATCGGTAAGCTCCATAACCTTCGGAGTTGCCGGGCTAGAGCTTTATATATATCTTGTATATATATGTATATATATGTTGTGAGTAGACTGTGGCCCTGTTCCGATCACAGTATATCCATCAGTAGAGGCTTGTAGACATATCCTGTTAGTTAGTGCAGTATGTTGGGCTTGTAGGCCTTTTATGTATATTTTGTTAGTTTGCCAGCTGTAGTAGTTATGACGGCCTTGTCGGCCCAGCATTATATTGATGTTTAGTCAGTATTTGCAATTGTCTGGCAATATGGCCCATGGCCAAAGTGTGACATTATATGTTCAGAGTCCCTTAGTCGCAAGTTGGTACGCAAGGATAGATGAGGCACCGGGTGCCGGTCTCGCCCCCCAGGTCCGGGGCGTGACAAAAGTGGTATTAGAGCAGTTCTATCCTAGGGAGTCTACAAGCCGTGTCTAGTAGAGTCTTGTTTATGGGTGTGTCGTGCACCACACTTATAAGCAGGAGGCTACAGGGCATTTAGGATTGTCACTCTTTCTTCTTACTCTAGATCATGTGATAGAGCTCACTTATAAGAATTCAAATTTCGAGATTCTTTTTATTTAATTATTCGTAATAAGACGATACCTACATCCGGAAAGAAGGTTGGAAAGAGAGATAGTTGTGGAAGAGCTGCGTGAGAGGAATTGGATTTTTGTATGATGCTTACGATAAGTAAATGTGAGGTCTTTAGCAGATCATGGGTGTACTGAAAGGTGTAAGCTTCCTGATAAGAAGCCTTAGGGAAAGAATGTATATCCATCTTTATGGTGAAAGACAATGAGAGATTAAGAAGATAAATACAGTTTCAACAAGCAGAAGAAGCAAGATGAAGAAGGGTACGAGGCGCCCAGTTAATGAAGGTTAACAACATTTATAATTGAGGCAGAGGAACATAAGATTTTTGAGTTATATTCAATAGTAAGAGGTATATATAATTGGTCGCACCCATTCCAGATATGCCCTATGGGGATTAACAGAAGTAGTATAAGAAGATATGATGGATGAATTGTTTATGTCAGTTGACATTTCCGAAGGATATTGCAAATATGCTAATAGATCTCTTTATGAGACGCCCAGATGGTGCACTCTGAAATAGTGCAGCCAGATATGAGTACTACAAATACATGCACTATAAGCCTTGAAGGGATAAATATTACCTTAGTGTGGCTCGCGTTCCTAGTAAAGCGAGAACGTTAAGCAACTTGAAGAGCCATTGGATGGAGCAATGGGAAGCTAAGAGCAAAAGAATGTCTTATTCAAGTTTTCAGAATAAAGTGATAGGCATAAATGTTAGCGAAAAATAAGAAAAGAGTTAATGATGCATTATGAGTAAGATGTGATACATGGATGACAACGGTAGATCAAAAGATGACAATATTATAAAATTTATAGTCAAGTGAAGGAAGAAACGAGAAGTGACAGGCCTTAGGACAACAAAAGAGTAGAGGCCATACAATCATGTTCTCAATTTCGAGAAATAAGTTCGCAACTCTAGCGTGATTACCAAGAGGAAAAGTTAGACCCCAGAGTAATAGAACCAGTATGGATTGGCGAACAAGATAAACTAAACATGAATTAGGGACTAAGTGACTGATGATAGTCAGCATCATGAGAATTTCAGATTGCATTCCGGCAATAATAGAATGGACAACAGAAGAAGTTCCATGATGAATTCAGAGAATGGTCATTCAGGGAGACACTTCCCTAAAAGCAAGCAAGGTAAGTAAAGTTAAGCTTAAGAGACTGTGTGTGCCAGTTACACTAAGTGTCACCATCGCGAGCAAGGGATTTTGTTATCCTTGGTCCAGAGGATTATCGCAAGGCGAGTAAAGGTCATTGATAATGTGAAAGGACGCCAAAGATGAAGAGGAAGAAAAAAACATCCATAAGCTAGTCGTCATAGCTCCAAGTCTTAGTACTCCCCTAAAGGAGGAATGTGGAATGATAAAGGAAGAATGCAATAAAAATGAGAAAGGGATGAGATTGCACTTATCCAAATGCTACAGATATGCTACGATTCCAGAACATTATGCAAACGTAACGTCAAGGAGAAGAAGTAAGGGATCCTGCCCGAGATGTTGTTGATAATTAAGGAGCCAATGCGCGACGTAAGTTAAGACCAAGGAAATAACCCAAGAAAGATTTCGCCGAATATTGACATAAGAATGGGCCAACGAGTAGTTAGTAGCTGATTCAGGGAGAGCCTAGTTATGGCTAGTCAAGAGGATACAGACAAGACAGCAGGTCGTGCAAGATAAAGATAGTAAACCCCAATATAGTAAATTTAGCCCCGCAATTATGACATTGTAATACTTGAGAAATATTCAAATAGGAGTTGGGGTAGTTAAAAGGTACCATATGAGTGTTACAGAAATAAAAGATAGTTCCACTGAGAAGACAGTCAAAACTTCAGTTCAGAAGCAGCCGTACGAGCAGATGAGTGTGGAGGTAAGTAACTAAGGATAATTACAAGTGAGCACGAACATCAAAAAAAATTCTATCGAGAATACGATATAATAAGCTCGCATCTTTACGAGAGTCAGAGGATCCTCCCTAAGTACTACAGTGAAGGACTAGCTGAGGAAATGAGGAAGAAGGCTTCAACCTAAGCACAGTGACCTAAAGAGGAAATGGTCTTGTAACAACAGTTTCACAACAACATTGTACGTCCTCCATAAGAAAGAGGAATCTACCATGGCTAGTGAACGGGAAGTAAAAATCAAAAGAAATATTCGAAGATCATATGAGTTGTGGAAGCTAAGATAATCTAAGTATGCACGCAACAAGGGGGAAGAAAGATCAGGAAAGGTAATAGCTTACGTTAAAAGAAAGCTGAGAAGGAACGAAAGGAATTATTTGATCAATGATCCCGAGTTGGTGACGTTATGAACGCACTTAAGAGTTTGGATTTTTATACATGCAGCATATATGTTAACAATCATACAGCCATAGAAGATTCTAATATACGTTAAAAGAAAGAATTGAGCCCAGGTCATAGACGAAGGATTAAATTGTTAAAGGATTTTATCATGAATATCCCTTAGCGCCTATGAAAGGCTAAAGTAATAACTAGTACCAGGAGCCACAGATCGGAAGATAGCTTAAGCCTACATAAAGCCGATCAGGAGGAAGAAGAAACTAAAGAATTACATCACCCAAGTAAATCAGGAGTCTGATTATTGGACCTAGAAAAGTTATAGAAGTTGTGCTTGAGACCGTGACAGAATCACTCTTAATATCAGATGTTCAGGAGAAATAACACAACAACCATAATCTATAATGGCTCTACAAGGAAGCTAGTTAGAAGAATTATCAGCCTCATAAGAAGTCAGTATGAAGCTCCCATCGGATTGTGTATGTAGCAGACGTGCGAGTATTATAATAGAGCTTCAAGTTATAGACGTGAATTACACCTAGGTGGAAGGGAGGTCAGGAAAGAGATAGAAGATATGATGCGAGATTTTAAGGTAAGTAAGGTAAAGGTGAACAACGTACGAGATACTCAAAGGCAGAAGATCGTGAATAGTCAATACTTCGTATAGAAGGCTATAAGCACGGGAATCCAATAACCAGGAATGATATCGGCATCATCGGCGACATGTCTTCCAGCCTATGGTTTCTAAGTACTGAGAGATCTAGTTAAGAGAGTAGAGAAAAGTTGGAGACGATGTGATGTCTCGCTTGACGTTCCAGAATAACATAAGGAAATCTATGGTGGAAGCAAGTTGAAGGAAAGTTGCGAGTAGTATAAATGGATATGTATAAGTCGCAAGCTAGAGTATGGTAGAGTGACAAGGTTTTAAGGAAAAAGGAGTAAGGATGAGGAAAGACAAGTGAAAAGGTGACGAGAATAGATAAGTACTCGGGATTTAGTCCATGGAAACAAGAGAAATAATGGTTTCTCTAAGTTATTGAAAGTTCAGTATAGCTTGAATGAAATCAAAGGAGTCTAAGATTAATAGCATTTAGAAGGAATAAAATGCTGACCTGGTAATAAAATGAGGGTATAATGGTGACAGATAAAGGATGACGTTTGGGCCTTCGTTTGAATAATAATTTGAAAAAAAAATAGAAGGAGAAAAGATTTCGCTGGCGGCACGAAATTAGGATACCCCCCATAAGGTGAATCATATTGAGACACTATGAAATACGATTATGGGAATCACTTCGAATATTCCTTGATGTAACGTAAACCCTAAGGGCAAAGTATTACGTAAGAAGTTTCAAGTTATCGGTGGTATATTGCAGATCAATATTGAGGTGAACCAACAATGGATGAAGAAAAGTCACAAAGTATGAGATGAGATTAGGTCGTCATACTAAAGATAAGCAATAATGAGGAAGCATTAAACGACTTAAATTTATACATATTGAATAAGCAACAAGAGTAAGCTGGGATTTGGTAGCAGACCTCAACAACGATAAATTAAAGTAAGAGTTATGGCAGTAAATTCATACGGATGGCTAAACGGACCTATGCGATGAGATATAGCAATATTCGTGAATTCAACAAAGTACCGAGCGAAGAACTTTAGTATACTCATAGATGCCCAAAGGGACATCTTATCAAGCTCTACATATAAAGCCTAGAGATTGGGCACACTTACAAGGTCAAAAATTGTGCAGGCTGCATGATGGAAGGTAGCAACAGTTACGAGATTGGAAGGATTCCGACTACGAGTTGTGGTGTAAGAAGGAGGCCTGAGGGGGGAATGCCCTGGACTTTGGACTCATTCACAGAACAGTCGCCTAGATGGCAAGGGAAGTTCTAAAGTCTACGGAAGATATAATTTATGAAAATGATAAGTGTCCTCCTCCAGAGAAGGGTACGACTGAGACGTCATAACCTCAAGGTACGTGTTCAAATTCTTTTATTGGCTATTATCGTTGGTCGTGTGAGGCCATGGTCGTTATTCATAATTGTGGTCCTGTGTGGCGTTGGGTTATTAAGCTTCTACGAGGAGAATTGGTAGTGGTGTTGTTAAAAAGGTGACCCTGCCAAAGTTATATGGATCACGGGGAGTTGAACATTCGGGGACGAATGTTTCTAAGGGGGGAAGAATGTTACATCTCGCGTTTACGTACGTTAAAATTTCGTTTTCAGTTAACCGACGTAGACTCGGGGATGAGATCATCATGACGTTAACGTACTTACACTATTTATAACAAGCGATAAATAAGTGTTATGAAGGATAAAGGGGTACACGGATTAAAGAAAACGAGTTTCGTTGAAAGTGGCCAATTTGAAATAAAATACGGGTCGAGCGAAAATACCCGATAATTATGAACTAGTACCATGCAAGGTGCCATATGACCACGGTAGTATAATATATAAAGTATATATGAAGTATTTTAAAAAAATAAATAGAATTTTAAGTAATTTGTGACAATTTTTAAATTATGCGGGTAATTGATTATTTACCGGGTAACAAGACATTACCCAGTTAACTAATAAGTGGATAAAAAGTTAATAAATTAACCACTCTCCACGTGGCACAAGGCCACCAATTTAAGAAATGACTCGCTACACGTAAGTGTAGGTGTCTACCTAATAATCAAATATGACTTAAGCTTAAAGTGACTAAGACTTGTAAAATCTTATCTAATTAGACCATCTATTCTTAGCTTCAAGTCATGTCTTGAAATCAAGAACTTGGAAACAGATTCTCGTCCAAACTCTTAGCCAAAGAGTTCAAGTGAAATTTCAAAGTTCAACAGATAGATTAAATCCATTTCTGTCCTTGTTCAAAAACGTTAGAAGCAAAGCAGAATCATTTCGTTCCAAGCAATTTCGTTCCAAGCAGTTACTTTTCTTAGTTTGAAAGATTAGGAGCTAAGGAAAAACATTAAGAGTCTTCTTTCCAAGCAATTTGGTTCAAATTTAGAAGCAGAAGCTTCACTTCGATCGAATAATTTAAGGAACAGGTATGTTAAGGCTAAGCCCTTTTCATTTTGCATGATCTTGTCATTACACGATTTTGTTAATGAGCCATAAAGAAAAATTCATATCCCGGAATTTACGTATATTTTGCTAGTCTCGCAAGTTATAATATTATCTTTATCGGGACTTCATATTCAATTGAGTATTTTCTTCTTCCAGTCAAGAGAGCATAGTGTTTATATATACGGTATTAAAGTATTTTCATTACCATCGAGCTATAATCGATAGGCAGGCCCCTATTGGGCAACCTCTGATCAGATGGTAAGTTATATACCGACCCTACTGTGGCCGAGCGCATATGAGCGAGCTAGTTGGTCGAGATATAGAGCCTAGTATGGCCGAGCGCCTATGAGCGAGCTTACTACGGCAGAGCAGTTATATATATACCGAGCCTTTTAGGGCCAGACAACAATTTTACTTAAAATATTGAGAGAGTTGAGTCAGTATCAGTAGGTAAGCATATCTTCAGATCATCTTTGACTTCCAATTACTTTCAGTTATTATATCATCAGTTCAGGTTCAACTTTCAGTATATTGCCTTACATACTCGGTACATTATTTCGTACTGACGTCCCTTTTCTGGGGCGCTGCATTTCATGCATGCAGGTTCAGACAGACAGACGGGTAGACCTCCTCATTAGGTGTTGCTCGAGTTCAGCTTGATCGGTAAGCTCCATACCCTTCGGAGTTGTCGTGTCTAGAGCTTTATGTATATCTTGTATATATATGTATATATATGTTGTGAGTAGACTGTGGCCCTGTTCCGATCACAGTATATCCATCAGCAGAGGCTTGTAGACATATCCTGGTAGTTAGTGCAGTATGTTGGGCTTGTAGGCCTTTTATGTATATTTTGTTAGTTTGCCAACTGTAGTAGTTATGACGGCCTTGTCGGCCCAGCATTATATTGATGTTTAGTCAGTATTTGCAATTGTCTGGCAATGTGGCCCATGGCCAAAGGGTGACATTATATGTTCAGAGTCCCTTAGTCGCAAATTGGTACGCAAGGATAGATGAGGCACCGGGTGCCGGTCTCGCCCCCCAGGTTCGAGGCGTGACAGAAAGCCTCTTCATCGCGGCCGGCCGGTGATAAAACGCCGGTGGAGCCGCGCATCGAGGAGTGTGTTCCGGGGTCCTGTGATCTTACCTCCAGTTTCAAGATCGAGAAACTCTCGTTTGTCCCTGGCCGATGCGAGCCAATGTCGAGATATATATGCTCGATAATTGAGGGCGACCTGAAGCAGGTAAAAAAGGATTTCCATTGGGAAGGCAAATAGGTGGTCATCCCGACCCCTGAAGAGGACATTACCACTCACGTGAAAGGGTTCTTGAGTGTTTACACTTACCCTTTACGTTGGGTCCCGTTGACCCCATTATCTTTGATTTCTGCCGCCAATACCAAATAACCTTGGGCCAGATCCATCCTTCCTTCTTGCGCATTGTTATTTTGCTCCAATTCTTCGTGAGCCAAGTCGAGGGGATGCCTTTTGCCCTCGACCACCTTATTAGAATGTACAGCCCCCATCTCTATCGGGGAGGGTTGATAAGGCTTTAGCGCCGGGCCACCAAGGTGCTGTTCTCGAGCATAGATGAGGACAAGGACCGAGGTTGGATGGGCCGGTTGAGTGAGGACTTCCGACATAGTTCCGGCTGAAAAAATATCGTTCCCTGAAGAGTGGAACATGAAGCGTAAGCACGAACATGCCTATAACTTCCGTCCACCATTTTGTTTTGTCTTTTCATATTGACATCCTTTCCTATGATACAGTGGTTGTTTGGGTGCCCAGTACAATCCCGGACCTTGAAGGTTGGGTTTGGAAGCTGGCCTCGACCTCTTCGTACTTTGGGCGTTGTTGGCGTGATTTGGCCAAGGGCCGATGGGAGGCCAAAAATCACGGTAAGCCACTCTATCATGTTTGATACCTTTCTGTGAAATGTGTCTTTCTTATTTTTACTTGATTTCCTCCCATACAGGCCTCGGAGACAATGCTGCCATGAGGCCGCCCCCACCCAGGGAAGAGGAGGTCCCGAAAGCGGACAAAAAGAGGAGAAGGGCCTCGCCTTTCGATACTCCAAAGCCTAAGAAGAGCATGGCCCGTAAGTCGAAGAATGATACTGCCGCTCTGTCTGCCAAAATAGCCCAAAATCAACAAGATGAAGAAGAAGATGGAGAAGATGATGACTATGAGCTGGTAGCTCAAAAGAGGAGAAGCGTCGAAGCTTCAAAAGCAGCTGAACCAGTGATGGTCGAGGAGTCTCATCTTCGGACCAAGGAGATCTCTGAAGATGGTCCGAGCAAAGTCCCTGAGTCATCGGGGCCGAAGATGTCTCCCGCCATGAGAAACAATCGGCGAGTGTGCCTATCCGCCATGACGAACAATCGGCGGGCGGGCCTGAAGGGTCCAGTTCCGAGGCCCTTCGAAAAGCAGAGAGTGCCCCAAGTGACTTGCTTGGGGAAATCAATATTGATGATTCGCCATCCGGCCCCATATTTTCTGAAGGGCAATTTCGGGAGGCACAGTTTATGGAGACCCCCGATGTGGGAATGGCCCACGAAGGGGATGACATATTTTGCGGCTGCCTCGCGGGGGTCGATGACGATTTCTGACGTAGATGCAACGATCATTTTTTATGAGGATAAGCGACTCCTGAACCAGGTAAATTTCATCCCCCGTTATTGCGTCTGCTTTTATTTCCTTTTGTGTTATTTCCTTCCTTTCTCCATAGGTTGTGACACTTCATCGGGAAGTGTTTTCCAAATCCCGAGCTGAGCTGAACCGGTGTGAGGCCGATCTCAAAAGGCTCACGAAGGAGAGAGACGCCCTCAAACTCCTTTATGTGCAAAAAGAGGAGGAGGTGAGGGACCTCCGAGCTGAATTGGCAAGAGCTCATAGAGAGCAGACCGATCTCATCGAGCAGGTAACAGAAATTTTTAGGGAGCTCGGCATATTAATTTGATATTGGCGACTAACACTTAGATCCTGCAGATTCAGCAGAAGGCCAAAAAGATCGAGCAGCTTCGCGAGGAAGCTGAGGTGAAAAAGGCAGAGACTTTAGGGTGGAATCAGAACATGGACCGTCTTGCCTCGGAGAAAGATACCACTCGGGCCCAGCTATCTTCGGCTAGCGTCAACTCCAAAGCATGAAGGAAGAGAGCTTGGCTCGAGCCAAGAAAATTGAAGAGCTTGACACTCGGCTGGCCGCTGAGCTTGCAAAGGCCGCATCTGTAGCCGAAAAAGTAAAAGCCGATGCGAAGGCGGTCGTGGCCATCTGCCGAGCCAATGCTGAAGCCGCTAACGCCTGAGCAAAGGAAATTTTTGATGCTGATCAGGTTCGATTATCCCTCGTTTCCGAGCATACTAAATGCCAGTCTCGAAGAGATTCATGCTTGTGGCTTTGACCTCACGACCGATATCGAGAATGCGAAAGTGCTAGAGGCTGAAGCCGAAGCTTTGCTCTCTGATGATGATGACTCCGAGAGTGCGAGCGCATCCGAGAGCGGAGAAGATGAAGATGAAGCTCCCGGGGAAGATTAGTCATTTAGAATTTTTTTCCTTCTTTTTTGGATTTTTGTGTAAGGCCCTGAGTGGTCTTTGTAAATACTTTTGCATATATGAAGATCCTTTTTCTTTTCGATTTGTCCCTAATTTCTGTTTCGTGAAAACTTTATTTTGCTTTCGCCATATGATAATTCTGATATACTTTAGGTCTTGTGAGAAATTTGACTCACTTCGATGCCTTGCAAAAATTTTCATTTTCGTTTGTTTGTGAATCCAAAACTTGAGCGATTTGATCGGAGTTGGACTAATATAGTCTCTATCAGCGAGTGAGTATTTGCTCAAACTCGGAATAGAAAAAACCCTTAGGTTTCGTTTGAGCGAGGGCGGATCCTCGAACCTAAAAAATATAATGACCCTTAGGCTATTTGAATTGGGCCGATATGGCCTTAAAAGAGTAGCTTCTTCCCTTTTCGGCTTAAAAAGATTAATCATATAAAAATTTATTATGCCTTAGCACGAGGTAACTCTGTACCCATTAGAGTTATCGAAAACTTTGTTATGCCTTGGCATAAATTTGTTCGAGAGTTCGAACAATTTTGCACCACTTTAAGGTTTTCGAGGGTTGATGTTATTGAAACCCTTTGTAATTTTGCCGAGGGTAGCCTTGTTTAACCGGTTTTGTGAAAATATTTGAAGGCCTGTTTTATTACGGAATTCGGACATCTCCGACCCGTGTTAGTTCGGCCGTAGCCTTTAACTTGAGATTTGCCCTTTGGGCCTGTTTCTCAACAGAACAAGGTGTTCGAAGTACCAGTCCCCGAGTGGAGTGGCCATTGACTGTAAAATCGAGAGTTTCCTTTACAAGGTCTTATGATTTTGAAGTTTAGTAATTCGAGAAGGTTGATTTTCGTACGGCGGTCCCCGAGTACCGGGTTAATTGTCCAAGCTTTAGTTACGATTGGCTCTTAAGCCGGCTTCCATAAAATATCGTAAGTACGAAATTGTAAAGTAGAAATTTCACTAAGGCATGGAACATCTGATAAGGAAAAAGTACTTCTTTCAATATATCATTCATGCATACCTATTTTTTCATTAGGGCTCGGGAAATCTACATGGGAACGGTTCGTTTGACCGTTTGGCCCTTTATAAAATTTTCCTATCAAGACCCTGTTGACACGAAGCATCTTTCTTCAAAACATAACATCCGAGGGTGATGCCCCCCACTATTCGAGGTTGATTGTAAAGAAGCCTCAGATACTGTTGAATTGTCCCCAGGTAGCACATATAATTGTTGCCTCGTTAAAAACCTTGTCGGAAAAATCCATTTGGGATAAAAATCAATCTAAGAGAAAAAAAGTGCAACGCGTGCTTTAAAACCTAAGGTCTTCATGTTGAAGAGATTCTCAACGTCTTTGATCGAACACCTGTAATAAGTTAGTATCAAATACAAATGAAAAGGAAAAAAGTCATACCTTAGCAATAATATCGTTTGAGGAGTGATATGTTCCAATTGTTTGGCAACTGTTCGCCCTCCATTGTGCCTAGTTTGTAAGATCCCTTTCCGTTGACACCGAGGACCTGATATGGCCCTTCCGAATTTAGGCCGAGTTTCCCTTCGTTTGGGTCTCGAGTATTGAAGGTGACTTTCCTCAGAACTGAGTCCCCTATTTCGAAGTGTCGAAGATTTGCCCTTCAATTATAATATCTTTTGATTTGCTAATTCTGGGCGGCCATTCAAACGAGGACGGCTTCCCGTTTTTCGTCTAACAATTCGAGGCTTGTGCTCATAGCCTCGTGGTTTGATTCTTCCGTTGTATATCGAAACCTAAACGCTTGGTTCCCCGACTTCGACCGGGATCAGATCTTCGGCGCCATATACTAAGGAGAACGGCGTTACCCTCGTACTGGATTTTATCGTTGTTCGATATGCCTAAAGGACTTCGGGCAAAATTTCTCTCCATTTCCCCTTAGCGTCATTCAACCTTTTCTTTAGGTTTTGAATGATGGTCTTGTTCGTTGATTTGGCATGTCCGTTCCCACTAGGATGATATGACATCAATAATATCCTTTTTATTTTATGATCTTCAAGGAACTTTGTTACTTTGCTGCCGATAAATTGTTTTCCATTATCGCACACTATCTCAGCGGGTATCGCGAATCGACATACGGTGTGATCCCAGATGAAATCTATAACTTCTTTCTCTATGACTTTCTCGAAAGCCTGTGCTTCAACCCATTTAGAGAAATAGTCAGTCATAAATAAAATGAACTTAGCTTTACCTAGGGCCGATGGCATAGGACCAACGCTGTACATCCCCCATTTCATGAATGGCCATAGGGATAGGACTGAATGAAGTTGCTCTCCTAGTTGGTGGATCATCGGCGCATGCCTTTGGCATTTGTCACATTTTCGAACGAACTCCTTAGTATCTTTTTCCATACTGTCCCAATAATATCCTATTTTGATGACTTTGTGAACCAGTGATTCGGCGCCGAAATGGTTCCCACAAGTGCCCTCGTGAATTTCTCGAAGGACGTTGTCGGTGTCTCCCGGACCAAGCATATTGCCAATGGCCCATCAAACATCAGTATAATGTTCATCTCCGGCCAATGTAAATCGTGCAGCTTCCATTCGAAGAGTCCTCGGTTCCTTATAGTCCGAGGGAAGTTTCCCGTTCTTCAGATAATCGATATATTTGTTCCTCCAATCCCAAGATAGGCTTGTGGAGTTTATTTCGGTGTGGCCTTCTTCGACCACTGATTTTGAAAGTTGTACGACAGTCCCCAAGCTAATTTCATCATCTTCAACTGTTGACCCTAAGTTTGCAAGGGCGTTGGCCTCACCATTTTGTTCTCGAGGTACATGCTGTAGGGTCCATTCTTTGAAGTCCGGTGTAAGGTTACCTACAATTTATCCAAGTACCTTTGCATTCGATCTTCTCAGACTTCGAAGATTTTGTTGAACTGGTTAACCACGAGCTGGGAATCACACTTGGCCTCGATAACCTCAGCTCCCAAACTTTTAGCCAGCTCGAGACCTGCAATCATGGCCTTATACTCGGCCTCATTGTTAGTCAACTTAGGAGTTTTGATAGATTGTTTAATCGTACTGCCTGTGGGTGGCTTCAAAATGATGCCTAGTCTGGACCCCTTCACATTCAAACCACCGTCTGTGAAAAGGGTCCACACCCCCGAGGATGTGCTCGATTTTAGAAATAGCTCCTTTTCGACCTCGGGAACGAGAGCTGGTGTGAAGTCGTCCACGAAGTCTGCTAAGATTTGAGACTTAATGGCCGTTCAGGGTTGATACGCGATATCGTACCCGCTGATTTTGACGGCCCATTTGCCCAATTGGCCGAGAGCTCGGGCTTGTGCAAAATGTTACGAATGGGATAAGTGGTTACAACACAAATTGGGTGACATTGAAAATATGGTTTTAATTTCCTAGAGGCGCTTATTAAAGCAAGCGTTAATTTTTCTAAGTGTGGGTACCGGGTCTCTGCTTCACCTAAAGTTGGGCTAACATAGTAAACAGGAAATTGCGTAACTTGTTCTTCTCGAACTAAGACACCACTTACCGCGACCTCCGAGACCGCCAAATATAAGTAGAGTTGCTCGTCTGTTTTCGGAGATGAAGCAATGGTGGGCTCGAAAGGTATCGCTTTAATTCTTCCAATGGCTGTTGGCATTCCGGGGTCCAAGTAAAATTGTTCTTCTTTTTGAGAAGTGAGAAGAACCTGTGGCTTCGATCAGAAGATCTCGAGATGAACCGGCCTAAAGCAGCTATCCGTCCTATTAGCCTTTGTACGGCCTTAACGCTGTCCACGACTGTGATGTCTTCGATTGCCTTGATTTTATCGGGGTTGATCTCGATTCCCCGATTTGATACCATAAATATGAGGAACTTGCCTGAACCGACCTCGAATGCACATTTCTCGGGGTTGAGCTTCATGTTGTACTATCTCAATATGTCGAAGGTTTCCTGCAAATGTGTCAAATGGTCCTCTTCGCGCAGGGACTTAACTAGCATGCCATCAATATAAACCTCCATTGATTTACATATTTGTTCTTCGAACATACGGTTCACTAGGCGTTGATAAGTAGCACCAGCATTTTTAGCCCAAACGGCATTACATTATAGCAATAAGTACCGTACTTAGTGATAGACGAGGTCTTTTCCTAATCCTCCGGGTTCATTTGTATTTGGTTGTACCCAGAGTAGGCATCGAGAAAGCTGAGGATCTCGTGGCCGGCCGTGGCATCGATCATGCGATCGATATTCGAAAGTGGAAAAGAGTCCTTAGGGCATGCTTTGTTTAAGTCTTTGTAAACTACACACATTCTAAGTTCATTCCCCTTCTTGGGGACTACAACTACGTTTGCTAACCACTCGGGATATTTTACTTCCCGGATGGATCTTTTTTTGAGAAGTTTGGTTACCTCGTCCTTGATGAATGCGTGCTTTACTTCGGACTGCGGCCTTCTCTTTTGCTTTACCGGTCTGAACTTCGGGTCCAAACTCAATCGATGAGTGGTGATCTCCGGTGGGATCCTTGTCATGTCAAGGTGGGACCAAGCAAAACAATCCATAGTTTTGATAAGGAATTAGTTTTTCCCTGAGCTCGGGAGTTAACCCCGTGCGCAGGTATACCTTTCAATCGGGCAGATGCTCGATCAATATGACTTGCTCCAGCTCTTCGACCGTTGACTTCGTGGCATCAGAATCATTGGGGATTACGAAGGTTCGAGGTATTTACAATTAGAATCCTCGAGAGTCTCCTACTATTTTGATCTAGTCGAAGCTGGCGACTGTGGTTACTATTTGACTCCCTGCTTTTCCTTCGATTTTGATCCCTTGGTTGATGTCAGTGCCAATACTGGTATTACTTCATCAATTGCAAACATCTTCGTGGCTGCTGGTTGTTCGCCGTACACCATTTTGACTCCCTCCGATGTTGGGTATTTCAGGACTTGATGAAGCATTGAAGGTAATACCCTCATATTATGGATCCAAGGTCTTCCGAGCAGCGCATTGTACCTCATATCTCCTTCGATCACGTGGAACTTCATTTCCTGGATAGTTCCGGCCACGTTCACTGGCAACATGATTTCACCTTTGGCGATTTCATTCGCCATGTTGAAATCGTTGAGCACTCGAGCTGCAGGCATGATCCGTTCCTAAAGGCTGAGTTGCTCCACGACCCTCGATCGAATGATGTTCGCCGAGCTACCTAGATCAACCAACAAACATTTAACTTGAATATTATTCATAAGGATAGATATTACAAGTGCGTCGTTGTGAGGTTGTTCGATCCCTTCTGTATCCTCATCGTTGAAGGATAAGGTATCTTCTGGTAAGTAGTCCCGGGTACGCTTCTCCCTTGTGATTGTAACTTTGGTGCGTTTAAATGTCAGACCCTGAGGGATATCGACCCCACCGACGATCATATGACTCACGTGATGTGGTTCCTCTTGTTCGTTTTTCCTGTTTGCATCCCTGTCTCTGAAGTGATTTTTTGCTCGGTCACTCAAGAAATCTCGAAGATGACCTGATCCGTCTTACAACAATGACAACATAATATAACACAATACAAAACGAAATTATTGAGTTCATCCTACAACAATGACATAGGTAACTACTTCTTCCACTTCCGCGACTTATTCTGTCGGCCAATAATCTCATCATCACTTTGCGCGTTCAGTTCCATTTTCTTTCTAGCATAATCCCACAAGAGAGCACCAAATCTGTGCCGGCGTGCATAGGCATTGAATTTTTTAGGAGGCGCCTTTCCCTCAATAAAATACTCGGCAAATACACCGCAATCACTACAAAAATAAAAATAACAATAATTATCAAACTGCACAATCTTAAAAAAACAGTTTTTGTTGAAAGAAATTCATACGCTTCAATTTGTTGAGTCAGTCCTTCAACTAGTTTTACATCAAAAGGAGCAATCAAGTCCTTTGATTTGTAGACATCAGTGCGCCAATTGATATCTTTTTTTGTTTAAATAGAAATGTGTGTGCACGAATAAATGAGGCAGCAACACAGAATACTTGCGCATTGTGTTATGAACTTTGGCTTGATGAGTAGCTCCACCGCGCATAGAGTCATACACATAAATGCACCTATCCTTGAAGGGCATCACAACCATTACCCAATGCCATTATTCTGCAACATTAATTGAAATTAAGACGTGCTCCACAGTGTACCAAGGAATATTGGCATCCAAGATATACCCCTGAATATATTCCGCAATGACATGTTTCGAATTGCACACTGCACTATCTCCACTTGTATCAATAAACGCCTACCACAACTCATTAATTTTCTTGTCGAAGTACCAATATGTGGTGGTGAATGTTACGGGTAGGTCTTTGTCATACTTCCCCTTCTTCCTCAAATAATAAAACAAAACATCAATGTACTGAAACAAACATAACAAATAACTAATCATTGTAATAGTAAAAATTAGGTAACCAAATGATGACAAATTTGCGTCAACCGATTCCCTGGTATCTCTTTTCATTAGCATTATCAGAGGCAAACCCAAAAAATTTAAAATTTATTTATCTCCTTTGAAGATGTATTTCAGTAATTAGGGTAAGTATTACGCTAATAGAGATGTATTTCATCAAGCTTAGACCTTAGAGGTCAAAAGAAATTTCCATATGTAGTTACTATTCCAGATGTGACAGTAGAAATCATCACAACTTGAAGGATCATAGGCTTTAAGCAACTACGCTTTTTCAGACCAAATTCACAGGAAATAAAGGAAATAGAATGCTCACCACTTCTCTTGCGCCAGGCAAGATAGCAATTAATAATTTGTTCTAACTTAAAAGAATTGATCACGTGTACACCGGCTAAAAAAATGTAAAAGTAATTTTTTGCATACCGAGTCATCCAAAGGCTGACCATTATTGTCACGACCCAAGTTCTCCCTCCATGAACCGTCGTGACGTCACCTAGTCTCTACGACTAGGTAAGCCTAACATTTGCAGAAAAATAAAATGGAAACAATAAAGCTAACGTCTAACAGTAGAGTTTTAATCAGAAATTTAGTTGTCGCTCGACATATACAATAATCACTCTCAAAATGTACATAAACTCTCCCAAAACGTGGAATATCGTAAGTCACAAGCGACAGAAAGAAAACAATGCTTCTATACTCCAGAGTCTAAACAAAGAGAAAATACAAGAAGTGGTTGACATGGGAAGAGTAGATAGGAACTCCGAGGTCTGCGGACGCGGCAGATATACCTTGAAGTCTCTAAAATTGTCTCGCCTCACTGATAATGCGGCCGATAAGCGGTACCTGCATATGCACACGAAAAATATGTGCAGGGAAGGGCATGAGTACACCATAATGGTACCAAGTAAGTTTCAAGTCTAACCTCGGTGGAGTAGTGACGAGATCAGGTCAGGGCCCTACTGGTATATATATATAATAAAAAAACAAGATAGAATAAAATATCGCAGTAAAATAAAGACTGAAATTTAACAAGAGTGAAATCATAGAAAGGTAACAGCTCAGTACATAGAGATAACAATAGGGGATCTCCCGAGATACTGTCTCGTAGTCCCAAAGTAAATATGCAGGGGGATCTACGGAATACCATTCTGTAGTCCCAAAGTAAATATGCAGAACAAGGGGATCTACCGGAATACCGTTCCGTAGTCCCAAAGTAAATATGCAGAACAGGGTGATCTACCGAAATACTGTTTCATAGTCCCAAAGTAAATACGCAGCTCAAACAACAGAAATAAACAGCTACAACGAGAAAACCTACAATTTCGACTAAGTACAAGTCAAGGAAAAACAGGAATTTCACTAAACATGCTGCACAGAGTTCAGATGCGCAATTAAGACAAGTAGACATGCTATTCTAAGCTAACAAGATTCTACACATGCTGATATAACTCAAATAAGAAGAAGAACAGGTTATTACTCAGTGAAAATTGGGTTTTTACACAATTAGCCCGTGTACGTACTCGTCACCTCACGTACACGGCGCTCACATATAAAAGAAATAGTACAAATCCTAAGGGGAGTTCCCCCACGCAAGGTTAGGCAAGCCACTTACCTCGAACCAAGCTCAATCAATCAGTCACAATGCCTTTCCCACGAATATCCGGCTCCGAGTGGCCTGAATCTAGCCAAAATACTACAAGGAACTAATCTAGTTAATGAAGTTGAAGCTAAAGCAAGAAATTGGAAAATCGCCCAAAAGCCTCCCCAGGCCCACGTCTCGAAATCGGGTAAAAGTCACAAAATATGAACACCCATTCACTCACGAGTCTAACCATACCAAATTTACTCAAATTCGATGCCAAAATCTCGATCAAAATCCCAAAAATGGGCCTAAGAACTCTTCTCAAATTTTTTTACCCGAAATCTGAAATTAAATGATAAAATTATTGATAAATTAGTGGAATATAACCAAAATCAAGTGCAGAATCATTACCCAATTGGTATCTTTGAAAATCCCTCAAAATCTCGTCCAAATCCGAGCTCCCAAACTCAAGTTTTGATAAAAATGGCCAAACTCTCATTTTTTAAATGTTTAATACTGCCCAGGTGTTCGTACATCGCGATCGCGGAAAAGGAGATGCGATCGCGAAGAGGAAAATATGATGGCTCATGAACTAGGCTACGTGAACGCGTGACGAAGCACGCGAACGCGGAAGAGGGAAAAGCATGCTTACGCGTTCGCGGACATATCAATGCGAACGCGTAGAGGAAATGGTCACCGGAACCCCCGGTCCTAGTTCTACTATGCGAACGCGAAGAAAAATTAAATCACCCTCCGAAATTACACTACGCGAACGCTGAAGGATGGACGCGAACGCGATTAAAGAAACCAGACACCAGCAGTTCTGCAATTTCAACAAGTCCAAAAGTGATCCGTTGAGCATCCGAAACACACCCGAGGCCCCCGAGACCTCAATCAAACATACCAACAAGTCCTAAAACACCATACAAACTTAGTCGAGTCCTCACATCACGTCAAACAATGCTAAAATCACGAATCACCCTCCAATTCAAACTTAAAGAACTTGAAACTTCAAATTTCCACAACCGATACCGAAACCTATCAAACTACGTCCGAATGACCTCAAATTTTGCACACAGGTCATATTTAACATTATGGACCTATTACAACTTCCGAAAATGGAATCCTACCCCGATATCAAAAATTCCACTATCGATCCAAATTACCAAAAATTTAACTTTCGCCATTTCAAGCCTAAATGAGCTACGGACCTCCAAAACAAAATCCGGACACGCCCCAAAGCCCAGAATTACCCAACGTAGCTAACGAATCGATGGAACTCCATTCCGGAGTCGTCTTCACACAGTTCCGACTACAATCCAAATCCTAAGACTTAAGCTTCCGTTTAGGGACTAAGTGTCCCAAACACTTCCAAAAACCAAAATAAAACCTCCCGACAAGTCACAATAGCAGAAATAGATATGGGGAAAGCAATTAATAGGAGATCGGGGCTCTAACTCTCAAAACGACCGGCCGGGTTACAATTATATGCCAAAGTATGAAACTATTTTTTGTCTTCAACATGATATACACCAAGATCATAAGCAGGATTGAGTTCACTTACATGGTTCGGGTAAATTTCATTCCTGGTAACAAATATACACAAAAGAGATATAATGATTTGATATAAAATAATGCAACAACTGACAATATATTAAAATATAAAACTGAACAAAACTCAGAAGTTGGAAACATACTTCTTTCTGGACTTTCCTTCTTTGATCCACGCAGGAAATACATTCAACAAAGAGCTGTTGACGCCAGTTTTGATTTTGCTTTGAAAAGGATGCTTAAAAACATAAATTTGCTTTTTTTCTTTCGCTGCAACAACACCACTACTGGATCTTAAATCAGATACAGTAATGAACGGAGACTGCATGACTTTTGCAGGACATTTCTTTCTTTTTTCCATTTGTGGAGAAACTTCAGGAAGTAATTCAGGCTTGTATAGAACAATATGAGCTTTAGGAACCTCTTTCTCATATTGTTCCTTCATCTCCCCTGCCGCCTCATCAACACTTGCAGTCACACAAACAACGCCAGTTTGAGATTTGGGAACCTTTTCTTTCTCAGATTTTATCTCCATCTGCAGTCTCACCAATAGCGTCGGCATGCAGTCTCACCAATAGCGCCAGCATGCGCTACATTTGGTGTGAAAGTTACTTTAGCAGCGAACATGTTAACTTTCACACTAGAAGGTTCTTCCATGACATTGACACCTAACCGATCTGCTGCATCGAGCACAATATTGTTACGATGATGCGCACTGGTATCTCCTTGAGAATGTGGAGCATCTTTGCCTTCACTTCCACCGACATAATATTTTTTCTAAAAAAAGAATAGAATTATCAAAAATAACAAAGAAAATAAAAAGAAAGTGCAGAATGTACAACTAAACACACCTTACAACCATCCACGTCAACATCTTCATTGCCACTGAACTCCATATTGCTCACAAAATCATTATTGTCTTGACGTCCATTGGTGACTTTCTCTGGATGTGCACCATATTTGTCTTTACTTGCACCAAGCTAGTGTTAAAAAAAGAATACAGTAAGTTAACTAAAAAATAAAAGAAAATGCACAATGTAAAAGAAACACATACCTTGGAATTTATCAACTCAAAGACTTCCTTGAATTTATCAGAAACATATTCCATGAAGGACTTTAACTGATTATCTATAAAAGAAAACAAATAAGAAAAATAATAGACTTTGAATATACATTTTTAACAAAACTTTCAAAAAAAAATTATATAAAAAACCAATACAAACCTGTTTAACACCAGCTTTCAACTTCTGTAACTCACGGTCATAATCAACAGGTTGGACACCCGGCGCCTTTTTTGGTGGGACATGCTCCTTAATTTGTTTCGGGGATGGCGTGACAAAATCATCGCTATCATCAATAGGAAGTTTTTCCATGTTACGTGATGTCAAATATTTTTGATACTCATCATTAACTTCAACAAGCAAAGTAAATCTCCTTAGCTCTTCAGTTGTAGGAGAAAAATTTTTAAACTGCAAATGTAACAAAAAGTAGTTCAGTCCTAGATGTACCAAAGATGTATAAAAACTGTTTTGATGTATCACAATGAATTACACTGTATCATATATGTATAACCCATCAATACATAAAAGTTGGTACCTTATTCCTTGTGATGTTGAAGAAACCTGTAGAGAAGTCCTCGCGCGTTGGCCTGTCTATCATTTCCCAATTCAATATGAGTGGTGTATGATCTCCAACGCGAACAATACACTTTGTATCAACTACAGTGCAACATTCATAGAACCACACCTGTAGTACAAGAGGAAATCCACAAATCCTATAAAACTCAGACTTTCTCCTCAACCTGCCCCTTACCGACTTCATTAAAGCTCGAAACGCAATCTTACCCCAGGGAAAGAACACATACTCACACCACTCTCGACAAGATGGAAATCACGTTTACTTATAAATGTCTTCTGAGCTTGAGTGGACATTAGAAATGTGTTTATAAAATAAATGATTGCAATCTTAACTGCAATCTTCATTAGACTGCCATTACTTTTTCTCAAAACAATCAATAAGCGACTTCTTTGACACCGCTTCAAAACCAGAAAAATAAGTATCCACCAACCTACTGGGTCCATTGGAGTTACCCTCAATATTGTTCATTGCCACAACATTTTAAACCACTTACAACACCAAATTCCCGAAGACCAAAACGTAAAACATATTCGTCATTCAATTTCACATAAAATTGATCACACTTATCTTGAACCAACTCCCTAAACATTAAAGAACAAATTAGTTGTGCCTGGATAGCAACTCGAGGTAAATCAAGAAAATAGCCAAAATAGCTTTCCCTAAACATCCGAAGTTGGACATCAGTCAACTTTGACTGTAAAACTGATACGATGTCCACATTAGTGTATGATATCCAATGAATAATAGGAAAAGGCTCACAAACTGGAATATAAAGCTTCCAAGGCTACAAATAAAGGACACGAATTAACAACAAACAAATACAAACTAAATCCAATTTTAAAAGAAGATTCAACAATAGAAAAAATATATATAACTAAAATTATATGTACCTTACAAACTTTGTGAGAAATTTTAACTTTTTTTGCCTTCTGAACCTTACTTTTTTTTGGTTTGACACCCAAGTTTACTTCGTCCTCCATGACACGTTTTCTCTTACCTTCAACATCATCCACTCTAACCCTTTTGCTCTTCTTTTTCTCAGATTGTCCAACAATATCCTTTCAGGATTCTAACACTTTAACACTGTCGGAATGATTTTGTCTTCCCATATTTCGTTCATCAATTGATTTCTCAACTAAAACCAGGGTTGAATGAGGAGATAAACTCATCGACCTAGTTTCTCTTCTCATGTTGCTCGATTTCTCAATTGAAACCGGCTCTGAATAAGGTGATAAACTCATCGAACGAGTTTGTCTTGTCATATTGCTCTGTTACACAATTGAAACTAGGTTCAACGAGAAAATTTTTAAATTTTTTTTACAAACAAACGGTTACAAAATTCTATGAAGAAATTGATACAAAACTCAACCAAAACTAACAAAATCATCTATAACAGATACTTACAATGAACTCTAACTCAACAATTCAGTCGCAAAAGCCTAAAAAAAACAACGTCGCTTCTCCAAAACCACATGAAATCCGAAAAAATATACAAAACAAGAGATTTTCTACTCCAACTTACTTAGAATCAGATGAAACTAACCACAAATGTATCTTGTTTTGTCGTCAATTTCAGCAATTTTGGTTCAATTTATATATAT
>NW_017670517.1:149012-161252 GCF_001879085.1 Nicotiana attenuata
AGTTTATAGAGTGACATTTTGGGTAATTTTCCCTTTAAATTATAAAATTTGAAGCCCCCCCCCCCCACCCCACAAAGTCCCACGCTCTATAAAGTAGCCCTTTTTGTTTGTCAATGCATCTTTCAACTTTGTTTGCTTGCGTGTTGACGATTTTGCTGTGGTATAATGGCATTCATCTTTATCTGCCAGCGCCTCTTTCGATTTTAGAAGAAAAAGTTATTGCATTTTTTAAATAGAAGAAAACAGTACCCTATTATATATATTTTATTTTGCCTAATAGTTGTTTATGTTTTTATGGGAAGTGTGAAATCTAAAGTAGAAAACCGTTTATATAATAGATACTTATGCTCCTTTAATTTGAACTTGCTTAGATTATGCTTGTAGATGATTGTCTACGTCCCTACAAGATAGTTATATTATAATTTTTGTCAAATAAATTTATATTTCCTACATCAACTAATTAATTTGGCTAAACTTATTATAAGTATCGCATTTTCTAGTTTTAGTTGCACTAAAATGTGAAATTAGTCATATTTTTTAGTAGGAAACCTTCCTTTCAGTACGTGAAAGAAGCCCCTCTCTTTCACTGTCTTACTTCGGTCCCTCTCTCGCCAAAAACATAAGAGGCTTCAAGCCAAGCCTGCTCCCGAACATCTCAAACTATCCACCAGGGGTGGTGGGGCTGTTGTCCGGCATATATCCCCCGATTTATTCCCATCTATCACTAGTCGATCCAAAGCACCCCTTTTTCATTCATAGTAGGGCTGTGCATAATTTGGTAAATACCGAATTACCATACCGAAACCGAAAATTTTGGTATTTGGTATACGGTATTTTGGCATGTGGTATGGTATTTGGTTTAAGTTTTTAAAAAGATTGGTATTAGGTATGGTATTTGGTATTTTAAAATAAAATACCGAAATACCGATACTGTACCGAAATATATATTATATTACACAAAACATATATTATCAATTATAACATAAATATAAAAAATCTAAAATTTTACTTTCCTTTATTCTCTAAGTTCATCAATTAATTCTAAACAAGTAACAAGACATTTCTAACGATCAAATATTCTTTTATGTACAATTTTCTCTATTTGGGTCGATATTTGCTAGTTTTGGACAAATTTTGTCAACAAACATTTTCTGTTTTGTATTTTTGAGTACTTTAATTAAGAATATTAGAGACTATGGCTCAATGCACTAGTTAGTATTCAAACCGAATAAACCAAAATTACCGAACCGAATAAACCGAAACCGAAAGGAGAAAAACCGAACCATACCGAATTTAATTAGGTACGGTATTGGTATAAAATTTTAAGAAACTGAATACCGAAAATACCGAACCGAAATGTCTAAATACCGTATCGTACCGACCGACGAACACCCCTAATTCATAGAGAGATCCAATCGTCAAAATCAATAAAAAGGCACTGTGGACGTTCAAATTGCATACTATGCAAGTCATTCATTATCCACACATGTCATACATCTTTCATAGACCAATTAATTCATTACAAAAAAGAAAATGATTCTGAACTCTATTCATTAGCAAACCAAAAAGATAATTTTAAAAAATATTATAGATATGATCTTTTAGCATATAAATCGATTAATTATGAAAATAAAAATGACTCTTTTATTTCTAGATTACCCTTTCAAGTAAATAAGAACCTAGAGATTTCTTCTAATTCCATCACGTCCAAACACAACTTTTTTGATATGCTCGGCAATCTTCATATCAATAATTATCTAAGAAAAGGCAATATTCTATATATAGAAAGAAATCTCGATAGAAAATATTTTGATTGGAAAATTATCCATTTTTCTCTTAGACAAAAAGAAGATATTGAGGCTTGGGTTAAGATCGATACCAACAGTAATCCAAATACTAAAATTGGTATTAATAATTATTAAATAATTGATAAAATTGAGAAAAAAGGCCTGTGGAAGCAGACCTTGTCATTCTTCTCCTCAATGCCAGTGGATAAGTACACTAAGGCCGGAATGCTCTTTTATCATGTATGTGGATTACTTGGTCGATTACCTGATTGCACTAGTCTCATAGCCATCTCTTTAGAGAAAGTCAAATGGCAGAACAAGGAGATGTACTTGTATTTCTCTATTTTTCATCGGGATTGGCTTGGTCTTCAGTTAATGTTAATAAAGGACTCAAAAAGAAGTCCCTAAGGTAACTTGCTTACTCTGATATGATTAGTTCCGTGGGCTAGTAAGATCACTATTGAGGTGAGGGTCTGAAGGAGGCTCAATCTTTCACTATTCAGGAGCAAGAGAAAGCAAATGCGATCTAAGCAAGACGCCCTGGAATTCCATTCTGTAGGGAAGGAGGACCTACTGAATAAGTCTCCAATCAATCGTAGGCGGGTGAGAAAATTCGCTTTTTAAAAGCTCAATACAACAAAACTAAACTGACTGAATCGAACTTAAAACAACCAAATTGAATTAGCAAAAACTGAAGAAACCGAACTAATTTTGATTCAATTATTGGTGCACCAAATAGAAAACCAAAAATCGAACAAACAAATATGAATTTCATGAAAATCCAACCGAATAGACCAACACCCACCCTCAATTTGGATAATATATAGTTGAACTTGAGAAAAATAAAATGTTATAGAAGTTAAAGTTGAAAAATAATATTTGAAAGTTGAAAATATATTTTATGTTGAAGAAAAGTTATAATTATGTAAAGGAAAACCTTTAGCAATATTTCAAATATTATAAAGCTCAATATTTACAAAAATCATAATCATACCATTAACTCCAAATAATGAACTTAATTACTATCTTTGTTTCTATTAGTTTGACATTATTTTACTGCACACGAAATTTAATAAAGAATAGAAATTTTAAAATTTGTGATTTTAAATATATTATAATATCTATGTGACTATAAAAAATTTCATTAAGGAAATATAAAAAAGTATTTGAAAATAATGAAATGGGAGTGTAGTACTATTATTTACGGCAAATAATGAAACCGTAGTAAAAAGTTGGGCACAATAATGCCATATATCCAAAAGCAACATCGACAAAAATAGTTTGTGACCATCAGATCTTTACGCTTTGTCATTATTATTATTTTATTTTATTTTATTATTTTCTTGCCAATTAGATCTTTAAGCTGCGATCTCTACTTCTCGGCTCTACCAATCGGACCTCCGCCGGGACGATTTTCCTTCGACGGCGTCACACAAACCGGCCACCAAAAAACAGCCATTATCTTATAGATTTGGGACAAACAGACATTATTGGCAGTTGAGGAAAAGAGAAATAAATCAGGGCGAATTTGCTAAGGTGGAGAAGGCAAACGAGAGAAGGAGGATTTGGAAGAGGAAAAGGAGGAGATGAAGGGTGGAATAGGAGGTTCTCTTACGGCTAAGAGGCGATGGAAAGGTTTCGTAATTGCGGTTTTGGGCCTCGTTTTGCTTTCATTGCTCGTGCCTCTCGTCTTTCTGCTTGGCCTCCATAACGGTTTCCACTCTTCTGGTAATGCCGAAAGCTTTTGCTCATTGTAAATTGGATCTTTCATTGTTGTTTTACTACCTGTTCTTCATTAATCCAAGTGTATAGTGCAATTAGGCCATCCCCATTCTTTGTCCAAATTCTAACAATAGCTTTTTCAGTAATTATCATTTCGCTTCTTCACGCCCCTGCTGAAAAGAGAATGCCAATATATAAAGAGAAAAGAAGAAGAGAGATAACAAAAGAGTAACAAACCAAGGCGGATCCAAGATTTGAAGTTTATGGATTCCTACCACGGCCACAAGTTAATATTCAATAATGAGTGGGTTCAGAGTCAAATATTTATAGATATTTACTGAGTTTCTTAATAAATATACAGTGTCTATGAAAAAGCTAATGAGTTCACATGAACACATAGGTTACAAGCTAGATTCTGGTGACAAACCATGACTTTTATCATGTCATTGGGCATATATTTGCCCTTCTTAAGATAAAGATGAGGAAGACATATCTTAATGCAGCTTTTCAGTTTTAGCCATTTTGAAGAAGGATTTGCTCTAACTTGATCTGACATTTACTTTTTGCAGGATTTTCAACAGCACAACAAAGTTCATCCGCAGTAAGTACCTGCAGCATTTTAATGATATTGCCATTTAATAACTACTCATTGATTTTTTGAACTTTTTGGGGAACTCCTGATGGAATCAGAGTGGAGTTAGAGTCTACAGTCGACATAGTACTGCTAAGAATGTGAGTCAGTCAGAGGTAATTTCTTCTCCATAAGCAATTTGACAAGCTGTCGTCACTTTGAAAATTTTAGCGAGTAGAAGAAGTGGAAGTATCTTAATTTTCGATGCTAGATCTGTACTGGGCAACATATTTCTGTTCATCATTGCATTCTTGTTTTAAACACAGAGAAAGAGGTGATCATGATATATCTTACAGTTTTTGGTATCTTGTTGCAGGGTGATGAATCAAGACACATGGATGACCTAATGAGAAGACTGGAACCAACTTTTTCCAAGGTTTTCTTAAATTATTTTTTTTGTTGCTTGTTAAAAAGTTTAAGTTTTGCGATTTAAATGGACTGTTACTGAGTAGGTGAATAGCTATAATGGGTGCTTTACCTTAAAAGTGGACTTGAGTAAAGCTTACTAGCCGGTCTTTTCTCGAAAGTTTTCCTGGTCTTTTGGTTTTAGCTGTGAATAGCTTAGCATAATTTATGATGTGTGTTATTACAAAAAAGTTTTCTCTGAGCGAAAAGTTCATGCTTGAGGGATGCACCTAAGTGCTACTAAAAATAGGTAGTAATCTAATTAAAAAGCATGCAGCTTTTCATGAATAGATATTTGTACGCTATCATTACTGTTAATCAGTAGTTGCTCATGTGGGTCTTCTTACTCTATCTTTTGGTGTAGATGTTTGTTCTTGCTTGTCTCCCATTTTGCTTTCTTCTTCTACATCGTCTTACGTCTTCACTTAGAAGCTCTAAGATTCTAATTTGACCGTGCTATCAAATAGGGAAGGAAAAGAAAGTGAAGCTTTGTGCTTTATCAAAAGAAAAAGAGAGAGGAAGAAATAGAACCTTTATGTTGAAAAATGTCTATTATGAAGAAGCTTGAGACATATAGACTGCCGTAGTTGTTCAATGTAAAAACTACCGTTGCTTGTCTCAGTAATTTCAGCTTTCTATCATTTATGGTTATAATCTTGGAACAAATTGCATCTTATAGTTAAATGGGTATATAAAACTTGCTCGAAAGACCTCTAAGTTTCCATGTTCACTTTGTGTATAAGTTATTTGATTCATTTTTCTTCAATATCTTTTCAGGATATTAGGGAAAATTTTGTTGGGGAAGCGGAGAACAAGACTGCTGGTAGGACATATCCAACTTAATTATCTTAAGAGGAATATATATTTCACTCTATAATGTGTGATTATGTCTATGCATGATGCATATACAAATAAGTAATTTTTTCTTTTTGACAACGGTAACAATATACAAACAAGTATTCTTTTTATAGGTATAGACAAATTTTCTATGAATGTGCACATTCATGTAGAGATTGGTGTTTAGCCTTTTCTTTGAATGTGATCTTGCTTTTTTCCTTCTTAGTAGATGGAGCTTATGTAACCCCTAGCTCTAGATATATTTAGATTTTTAAGCTATTGATCTTTGCAATATTATTCTTTCAGGCTCTCCTTTGTTGGATGGGTTGCCCAAAGAACGCTCAAGAGCAAATGTATGTGGTTCCGCAACCTTATGTTTTTACATGTTCTCATCATAAAAATGAGTCTTTACATGTTGGTATTCTAATTCTTTTGTCTCCTGATACAATAAATAGTATTAACCTTACGTGTAGCAGAGCACAGGTGCTGCTGCTATGCATGCTGCCACTGAGAATATCAAAGGCATTGACGGCTCTCCTATGTTGGATGGGTTGCCGGAAAAACGCTCAAGAGCAAACGTATGTGGTTCCACAACCTTATGTTTTTACATGTTCTCATCATAAAAATGAGTCTTTACATATTGGTATTCTAATTCTTTTGTCTCCTTCTGATACAATAGTAAGTATTAACCTTATCTGTAGCAGAGCACAAGTGTCGCTGCTACGCATGCTGCCACTGAGAATATCAAAGGCATTGACGAGGGTGAGAAATTATGTGAGCTAAAATTTGGGAGCTATTGTTTATGGCGCCGCAATCATAAGGAAAAAGTGAATGATTTCATTGTGAGAAAGATGAAAGACTTGTTATATGTGGCCCGTGCTTATTATCCTAGCATTGCGAAGCTTCCGGCTCTTGACAAGCTGTCACAGGAAATGAAGCAAAACATTCAAGAGTTTGAGCGGGTGCTCAGTGTAACTACGATAGACAAAGATCTTCCCCCTCTGTATGAAATATTTTCCTTGCTACTATGCAACAAAAAATGTTTTACCTTTTCTCTTTTCTTAATCATCAAGTAATGTCAAAATATTTGATCTTATCTTCTTGTGATTATGAATGAGAAGGTGTAGCTTGCTTTTTATATGTTTGGAGAACGATCTCGACTTTGTGGTTGGTTAATGCTGTCTAAATCTTACTCCTTCATGAAACTTAGATGTAGCCCCTGCTCAACTCAGATAGATCAGGAGCAAACTGTTTGATACTAGTTGCAGAGTTCACATTCCTCTATTAACTACTCAGGCTTGATTGGCTCCTTTCCCTTCTCCTCCTATTTTTCTCCCTGTCTCTCTCTTTTCTCTTAGTGCTGGTGATTGAAAAATATTATTGGGATTTGGGAATTTGGTCAACTGTCTTGTCAAATAAGAAATCCTAGCAAATTAAAACTTTTTAAATAACATCCACCCTCTTCCTGAAATCTGATAATGGTAACAGAAGAAGCTTCCAATCATTGACCTGTTGCTATTCCTCTTTGAATCAAATTACTTTTAACCTGGTTTAGCTCAACTCCGCAAGTTGAGCTTAGTCTCTAATCTCCCTTTTAGTCTAATTACTTTTTTGCTGCATTTGTTTGTTCGCTTTTGTCAGGCTTAAAATATCTCAACTACGTGTTTCTTGTCTTCCACTTATTCTTTTGCTTGTAGGTAGAAGGAATCCTTAAAGTCATCTTTTGAGTATATTCTATAAATAAATTTTATGAAACGTTTTACGGAAATTCATGCTTTTGCTTGTTCACCAGGATTGATCAGAAGTTAACTAAGATGGAAGCTGTAATTGCTCAAGCAAAGGCATGCCGTGTAGATTGTAGTAATGTAGACAAGAAATTCAGACAGCTAGTTGATCTAACTGAAGATGAAGCTACTTTCCATATGAGACAGAGTGCCTTCCTCTACCAACTAGCAGTTCAAACCATGCCCAAGAGTCATCATTGCCTGTCAATGCGACTAACTGTAGAGTATTTTAGAGACCCTTCACCTGATATCGATCAGTCATTGGCAGAGAGACACTTGAATCCAGATCTTCACCACATTGTTATATTCTCCAACAATGTGCTGGCATCATCTGCCGTAATTAACTCCACTGTAATGCATGCTAAAGTATGGTTTGTGTATTCTATCTTCAATTGCAAAAAGTTTCTGTTGATAACACTTCTATCAGTTTTTCTGATTGTGTTTTCTTTTGTGTGCAGGAAAGTGAGAGTCAAGTATTTCATGTGGTAACAGATAGACAGAATTACTTTGCCATGAAGTTATGGTTCTCGAGGAACAAGTATATGGAGGCCACAGTCGAGGTGTTGAATATTGAAGATGTTAAGCTGGACAACAATAAGGCATCAACGTCAATTCATCTTTCCCTGCCTGATGAATATCGTGTCTCCTTCCACAAGGTTGATAGACCATCTACAACAGAATACTTATCTGTTTTTTCGCATTCCCATTATCTTCTTCCCGAGATATTCCGTAGTTTGAAGAAAGTAGTTGTCTTGGATGATGATGTTATTGTGCAAAGAGACTTGTCAGACTTATGGGGCATCTATATGGACGGGAAAGTGAATGGTGCGGTGCAGTCTTGCTCAGTTCGGCTGGTTCAGCTGAGGAAACTTTTTGGTAACAAGAGAGTGGATGAAACATCTTGTGCTTGGATGTCTGGATTAAATGTTGTTGATCTAGTGAGGTGGAGGGAACAAGATATTTCCGGAAGATACCTAAAGCTGGTAAAGGAGGTTAGTGACCTTTATTTTTCGACTTATATTTGTTGGTTTCACCGACTTTGCCTGCCAGATATAAGGCAAAGGCAAGTTAAATTTTGCTCTCTTTCTTTATTTTCATTTTTTGGAAGCTATATGGCTGGAGACTTTAGCTTCTTTTTTTCTATGCATTATTTCTAATGTGAAATAATTCCACAACACGACAAATCACATTTTTGATAAGTAAAACTGATTTCTATAATACTTGCTCCATAATGGTCCAAAAATGGTTACCATCTAGAGTGCTTCTCCATATTTCAAGTTTTGGTTGATACCCTTACACAATGTGGTCGTACTCTTACTTCTCAATATCACGTGCACCTATTTACAATAAGAATTTCTAAACTATTAGAGATAATGCCTCACATTGCTGTCTTTAGTCTTCATGAAAATATCTTATGCCCTCCTTAGTAGGCTAATCAGTTGGACATCTTTAATATCCATTGCACCCCCTTTAGGTTAGGACAAGAAAGATGAACTCAAGTGCCTTTGAGAAAACCCATATTAATAGAAGGTTATAAATAGTTCATTTTGTCTTCTCAAACAACTAAAAAGGATATAGTGAACTATGGGACTAGTTGTAGAGAGAAACTTTATTGTCGCTCTAACTCTGATATAGGCAAGAGTTTAAGGACACAAGACTTTGTGTGACCTATGCCAAGTGATGGACCAGCAAGGTCTTAAAAGGAGGCGGGAGGTTGGTTCTAAGTTTACTTGGGTCTTGGGACAAGGCGATAAATTCCCAATTTCCCGGTTAAGTTGTTGGAGTACCTGGGACAAGTTTTAACATGGTTCCAGGTGGTGTCAGATTTCAAGATCAATCTTAGAAAGTGTGATATTATTGCAGTTGATAAGGCGGTGGACATCGAGTCGCTGGCACATGTGTTAAATTGTAAAGTTGGAGTCCTTTCCACTACCTATCTTGGTTTGCCTCTAGAAGCTTTAAACAAGGATCAAGCAACATAGAATCCAGTATTCCAAGGGTCGAGAATTGACTTGTAAGGTGGCAGAAAAGATACTTGTCCAAAGGAGGCAAAGAAGTGCTCATTAAGAGCATTTTACCGATCATCCCCACGTATTTCATGCTCCAGCTAGTGTTTTAGAAAGTTTGAAATGCTTCAACGAAATTTTTATGTGATTAGTCAAACGGGGTAAGAAAGTTTCATGTGGTGCGATCGAAGATTATGATGAATCATAAGTGCTGGGAGGGCTTGGAATTAAAGACTTTAAGGTTTTCAAAAAGGCCTTATTAGGGAAATGATTATGGAGATTTGGGTGCAACGAACATGCTTTTTTGGAGAGAGAGGTGATAGTGGAAAAAATGGGGTTATGGAAGGGAATGGAGAACTGAGGATATCAATATGCCTTATGGATACTGATTTTAAGGGATTATTATGAAGGGATTTCGCGACAATGTGCTATTTAGGGAAGGGGAAGGGGAAGGGGAAGGGAGGAGGGTAAGTTTCTGCTGCAGAGGTGGTGCAGTAACAACACTTTGAAAACCTCTTCCCCAAACATTTAAAGAGTCTCGTGTCAAAAAGAGCTGCCAGTCAAACAAATCCCGAAGGTAGTCGCGGTACAAGATGGTGAAGTTTTCTGGAATTTGAGTTTTAGGAGGAATTTCTAAGTTGGGAGGGACAATGCTTCAGAGCTTGTAGATTTACTTCGTAAACAAAGTACTTCATGGAATAGCCACGACAGATAGAGGTGGGGGTGGGGAACAATGGAGTTTTTTTGTCAAGTCTTTTTTTTGAACAGGTAAAGTGGGTTTTATTTGTCAAGTCTTTTTATGAGAAGCTTTTGATAGGAAGGAGGCTTATAGCTCGATTTTGGATCCCTAGGATTCCGAGAAAGGTGTGTTCTTTCACGTGGCTAGCAATACCTTGCATGTTGCTTCTGAATTCAAACAAGGCCAGCGTCAAGGCGCGACATGCCACACCCTTGTTGTTGCCATGATATTGCCGATGGCTTTGTTCTGGGTCCTGACAAAAAATGAATGAATTAACTCCGATGGGGAAAAATATTGAACACATTTGTCAATTTGGAAAAAAGAAGAACAAGTTTTTTGATTTGAAAGAAATTGTCTAAAATCAGATGTGAGTCCGAGTCTGATTCTCACAAAGAGCAAGGTATAGATTTGATTACATGTTGTGAGTCAGATTTTTAAACCAAGTCCAATTTAAGTTCACTTCCAATATTTGTTTTTTTTTTGAGTTAACTATACTTGTGGAATTAAAATCAAACAAATAGCTAACAAGAATTAATTAAAGTTATAAAAGACACTAGTGTTGTAGCCCCTAATTAATTTGCTTTAGCTAATGGAAATTTCTTACTTTGTCTAATCGCTTGCCTTATTGATTAAGATTCAATTATGATGAACCTATTAAAATCTCCCAATAATAATGAGTGTATCCCAATTAAATTCTCCCAAACCTATGGAATGCTTTAAGTTCTACTTGATAAACTCCCAAATAAGAATCTAACTATTCTTAGCTCTAGACTCTATTAATTTTGTTATATAATCTTTACAAAACCTAATTCTTTACTAATTGATTCTGATCCAATCCTTCTTCCACATTCCCGAGTAAGAACTAAGATAGATTAGGTTTAATCTAGTGATGGCCATCAATAATTTACCAAATTAAGCATGGGATCAATTAAATAATCAAAATCCAAGCAACTATTGACAAGTAACGAATAACCCATTAACTTGCAAATCATTTGAGTGTTCAACCCCCACCTGAGAATTTAGCTACTCATGCTAGAAATTGAGGTAAAAGCAATAGAAATTAAAGGTAGATAATGCTAACTCTGTCTCGAATCCCTCCAGAAACTTGATGAAAAACCTTTCCAAAGTAGCTAAGTAAAACCCTTGTAAGTTTTCCGGCGGTTAAAGTTACTAAAAAACCAACCAAAATTCTATTCATAGTGTGTCTAAATTAATTACAGAGTTCTCTAAAATAACCCTACCAAAGTAACAATCGCAGTCCATGGTTCTAAATAGTGGTCCGTGTTTCTCGAAGATCCTGATGCCCTTTCTGAAGTTCCAGAACTGTGCTCCGCACAATCATTTCGCAGCACCACAATTTTAGGCCTTTTCAGCTTCAGAAAACTTCTTTCTTGGTTCATTTCGCGGTTCACGGTTCACCTTTATTTTCACAAGCCAAACTTTGACCGATGAACCAAAGTAATATAATAGTTTAAGCTTCAAGGAAGTATGAAATATACCCAAGATGAAATTATGTTGACGTCTAATATGAATGTTATTTAATCTTTTTCTCCTTTAATATGAATGTTATATAAGTTGTCACTGAAATGGGTTGAGAACCATGAGGTCTCAGGTTCAAATTCCAATGGAGGCAAAAATACTAGGTGATTTCTTCCTTTTTGTCCAAGTTCGTTGGGCAAAGTTACCCATTACCTATGCTGATGGGAGGTAGTAGGTACCTTGTGGAATTACTCGAGATGCGCGCAAGCTAGCCCGGACACCACGGTTATAAGAAAAAAGAAAACATGGAAACAAGAAAAGGCAATTTGTATGCTCTTAGACACAAACAGAAAATGATGGGAAAATATGAATCGCATTCATTTTAGTTCTCTCAATATAAATATTCAAGCTTGTTTTCTGTTGCTCCTCATATATGGCCTGCTACCTGCCTGAATAATGAAGTGTGATACTTTGAGTCTCCATTTCTTTTTGATGTGGAGTAGATTTTTGGTGTCCAGGGTTTAACCCTTTCCAGCCCCCACAAACTATGGGAAGCATAAAACTGATGGAAATACAAAACATTTTCTTTGTTGTTCTCTCAACATAAATATTCAAGCTTGTTTTGTGTTGTACCTTGCAAGTGGACTGCCACCCAACTAAATAAAGAATTCCCATATTTTGAGCTTTTGTTTCTTTTCATTTTGGAGTTCATGGGTTTACACTTTCAAGCCCCACAAACTATGGGTTTTTGAAGTCTATAACTGCAAACTAAAGAAACTCGTCGAGCATTCGTTCGACACACTCAACATCTATGGTTAAGGGATGGGGTCAGGGGTTTTCTTTTTTTTTT